>NC_053442.1:0-122784 GCF_007990345.1 Gossypium hirsutum | reverse complement strand
TGAGTTTCTCTGTACAAACTTTCTATTTACGGGTCTCAATATCGCCTAGACGGCATATCCTCTTATTGGTCAGTAAAGCCGATAATCATATCATCTTTATCGAAATTAGCCAACCGCCTACATCCTTTCGGTTCGCTCCTTTCATCTTTCGGTTTCCCCACCTTTTTCTAAACAAGTTCACTCCTTGTTCTTCTTCAAGGGTATCTGCGTGCGTTTAAAGGATTTGGTAAACTTTTACCATCCATCTCGCATAAGATCAAAGCTCCACCAGAAAGCTTCTTTACAACATAAGGCCTTCCCAATTTGGCATCCATTTCCTCTAAATCTTTTTGCATAGAAGAATCTTTTTTAGTACCAAGTCCCTTCACGTGGGCGACTTATAAGCTGCTCATTCGTTTCTGGTCATTTGCCTGGTGAATAGCTCTTAGCCTCTTTCCTCTTTAGGTTCACTGTCGTACCGAGATTGATCCAATCGGCTTTATCAACTATAACAGATAACACCGTGAGAAGGATTTCACTTCAATGGTAATCTGCCTCCATTCCATAAACAGAAAAGCGTTGACCCAGTAGAGTTCTAACAGATGTTCGATAGGCAAGGAGAGCAAATGATAATTTCTCATGCCAATCCTGTAGGTTTCAGTCATTTTCCCCACAATCCTTTTAATGTTTTTATTGGCTGCCTCCACGCACCATTCATTTTGGACGATAAGGCGATGAGTTATGATGCTTAATTTTAAATTTGCTACAAACTTCAGCTATTGTGCTATTATTCAAGTTCATCGCATTGTCGGATATGATCCTCTCAGGCATTCCATATGCAGATCCTTCAATACTGACCTGTGACATTGCAATGAGCAGCCCACCAACTGAAAGAATCAATCTACGAAGAGACGTGCCCATTAGAAGCCTGGTGATATGGCCAATAACATCCAACCCACATGAAAACGCAAGAAGTCATGATGTGAAGGTGAAGGAGGCGTGTTTTGTCTCCGTAATTGGCATTTGTGGCACTTCTGCATATCATACATCTCCTTCCATGGTGGCCATAGTACCCAATCTCATGATCTGTCTGGCCATCGTGAACCACTGGCGTGCGTCCCACAATACCCTCATGGACTTCTTCCAAATTTTCTTGGCTTCCACAGCATCCACACATCTTAACAGTACTTGATCCTTCCTTTTTTTATATAACACTTCTCCATCTAAGACATATTCAATGGCTATCTTTCTCAGAGTTCTTTTGTCATTCTCTGTCGCTTGATCAGGGTATTCCCGATTCTTCACATATTGTAGGATTCTCTGATACCAAGAACAATCATCTTTTCCCTCCTCCTCAATATTGCAGCAATTAGCCGGGGTCTCAGAGATATTCATCTGAACAGGCCTCATTGCCTCAAGTCTATTCACCTGAATCATCGAAGCTAGAGTAGCTAATGCATCAGCCATTTGGTTTTCCTCTCGTGGGAGGTAATAGAAGGTGATATCGTCAAACTCCTCAGCCAATTCAAGAACTAGTTTCTATAACCGATTAGCTTAGGATCTCTAGTCTCCCACTCCCCTTTGAGTTGGTATATCACCAACGCTGAATCCCCGTATACTCTCAGTACTTTAATGTTCCGTTCAATGGCTGCACGAATGCCCATAATACATGCTTCATATTCTGCCATGTTATTTGTACAATCGAAGTCCAACTTGCTAGCAACAGGATAATGATCTCCACTTGGGGATACCAAAACTGCCCCAACTCCATTACCTGTAGCATTTGAAGCTCCATCGAAATTTAACTTCCATACGTGATCCATTTGAGGATTTTCTTCAGTATTCGCCACATGCATCAAGTCCTCGTTTGGAAAATCGAAATTCAAAGATTCATAGTCCTCCAAGGCTCTACTAGCTAGGAAATCGGCTATTGCACTTCCCTTTATGGCCTTCTGACTGACATATACTATATCAAATTCTGAGAGCAAGATCTGCCATCTAGCCATTCTCCCGTTCAAAGCAGTCGATTCCATCATATACTTTAAAGGATCTAACTTTGAAATCAGCCAAGTCGTGTGATACAACATATACTGCCTCAGTCGTCGGGTTACCCAGATTAGAGCACAACACAACTTCTCAATTGATGAGTACCTCATTTCGCAATCGGTAAATTTCTTACTGAGATAGTATATTGCCCTTTCTTTCTTTCCCGTCTCATCATGTTGGCCCAATACACATCCCATGGAATTCTCCAACACTGTTAGATACAATATCAATGGCCTATCTGGACTTGGAGGTGATAAGACTGGAGTATTAGCCAAGTACTGCTTTATCTTATCGAAAGCCCTCTGACACTCTTCATCCCATTCACCCGGATTATGTTTCTTTAAGAGCCGGAATACTGGATCACATTTCTCTGTCAGTTGTGAGATGAACCGAGCAATGTAATTCAACCTCCCTAGGAAGCCTCGAACCTCATTCTGAGTGCGCGGGGGAGGTAAATCTCGTATTGCCTTTACTTTGTCTGGGTCAACCTCGATCCCCTTTTTGCTAACTATGAAGCCTAATAACTTCACTGATCTCGCTCCAAACGTGCATTTGGCCGGGTTAAGCTTGAGCTGAAATTTCTTTAATCTCAAAAATAACCTTTTCAAGACCTGAACATGCTCTTCTTCCATTCTAGACTTCGCGATCATATCGTCAACATAGACTTCGATCTCCTTGTGCATCATGTCGTGAAACAAAGTCACCATAGCTCTTTGATATGTTGCTCCCGCATTCTTCAATCCGAAGGGCATTGCCTTGTAACAGAATGTTCCCCATAAGGTAATGAATGTGGTTTTCCTCATGTCCCTAGGATGCATCTTTATTTGATTGTATCCAGAGAAACCATCCATGAAAGAAAACAATGAATAACCCGCCATGTTATCTACCAAAGTATCAATGTGAGGCAGTGGAAAGTTGTCCTTTGGACTAGCCTTGTTCAAATCCCTATAATCCACACACATTCGTACCTTTCCATCTTTTTTGGGAACAGGGACGATGTTGGCTACCCAATCCGAATACTTGACTTATTGTAAGAATCCAGCGTCGAATTGTCTTTTGACTTCTTCTCTTATTTTCAACACAATGTCAGGTCTCATTCTCCTGAGCTTCTGTTGAACGGCTTTACAATCCTCCTTTATGGGCAGACGATGCACCACAATGTTAGTACTTAGCCCAGGCATATCTTGGTACAACCACACGAAAACATCTTTGAACTCTCGGAGCAAATTAATGAGGTCTTGCCTTGTCTTTGCGGTGATTTCAGTTCCAATTTTCACCTCCTTTCCATCCTCTAGGCTCACTATTTCTAATGATTCCCTATGAGGTAGGATATGCTTATCCTCTTGTTCCACCATTCTTAACAAGTCCGGAGATGCATCATAATCTTCGTCATTTTCAAAGTCGTGGGATCCCTCTAAACACACTTCTTGCTCAAAAATAGGCTCCGCGTTTGAGGCAGCGTCACTCATGTCATTGATATCTGAAGACCTATGAGGGCATATCAAAGAATATACCAAGAATATATAAATTTATGAATATGTTTGTGCAAAAGAATTACAAATGAAAGAATTATTTGTAAGGCAATCAATCAAATGGAAAATATAAAAGGAAAAAAAAGTGACTGATCGAGATGAACGTAGACACGTACTTCATTAAAATAATGATACTTAGGCCCAATGCCTATTTCACAAAAGATTTCATATCGTTTCTAGGCCAACAAACAATAGGAATGTTTTGAGCATTACTCTGAATAAGCCCTAAAGACTACAGGGATTTCTTCAGCAGTCCAATTGTTTAGCTCGCTTCCAGGCTCATAAGGGCAGATCTCCAACAAGGCCCTCCTTTCCGTTGCTTCTATGGCGTTGGTATAAACATTTTCCAACATTCTTCCCATGCCGCTACCGGACACTCCACACTCAGAATGAATAAATCCTCCCGACACAAAAGATACAGATATGTGGGGAAAGGTTAAAGGCTCACACTTAGCTTCATGTCCATTCAAACGCGCCCTTCTTTTCTCTTGTCTCTTCTCTACTTCTTTCTTTTTCTGCTTCATGTCTGGCTTGTACCCTAAACCAAATCTATCAAACTTTTCCTTCGGCATTGGTGCCTCAATCCTCCCCTGAAGATATTTTCCCAATCCTTTCCCGAGTAAGGCTCCTCTTCCTACCATCAATCGCAATCCCATCTCAGTGGTCCTGGATATTTTCGGTACTGGAATTCTATTTCCCTCCACAATAAACATCGCGTTCACAAATTCTAACGACCGAAAAGAACATTCTAGTGCCTCATCGTTGATGTCCACATAAGGTGCATCGCTAGTCATCATTGCGATAATATCCTCCTCTGCATCTATCGTTACCAACCGATCCTCCGATACCAACTTCACCTTCTGATGTAATGATGAAGGTACTGCCCCTGCTGAGTGTATCCACGGTCTCCCCAATAGACAGTTGTAGGAAGGTTTAATATCCATTACCAAGAAATCCACCTCATAAGCGACTGGGCCAATCCTTAATGGTACCTCAATTCTCCCCATAACCTCCTTTTTTGTTCCATCAAATGCCCTTACTATGCTCTGGCATGCTCTCATGTGCGAACTGTCTATTGGTAATCGACTAAGAGTGGACAAAGGCAATACATTTAGTGCAGATCCATTATTAACCAAGACCCCCAGGAGTGTGTACCCTTTGCATCGGACAGTAACATGCAGGGCTTTAGTAGAACCTCTTCCTCCGGATGGTATTTCATCATCATTGAAGAAGATAAAATTGTCAGCACCAATATTGTTGATCAACCGATCTAGCTTGTTTACCGAAATATCGTCAGCCACATATGTTTCGTTTAGCACCTTTAAAAGTGCATTCCGATGTACTTCTGAGTTTAGGAGTAAAGATAATACAGAAATGCGGGCTGGCTGTTTGTGCAGTTGCTCTACAACACTGTATTCACTGTGTTTCAAAACTTCAAAAACTCTTTTGCCTCCTCTTCTTTTATTGGTTCATTTACCAATGGCTCAACTTCTACTGCTTTCCCTTTCCTCTGTTCTTTCTTCCAATTCTCTTCCCTGGACGACTCTGCTTGAGCGTCATGTCTTTTTCTATTGCGCGTGTAAGAACCTATTTCCTGGTTTCTTTCTGCTTCTTTTCCCAAAATGGTCACATTACACCCGTAATTCCACGGCACCATTTTGTTATCCCTATAAAAGAAATTTGATGGTTTCTGGATTACAATTTTCGGTGTTACCTGAGCCCTAACCTCATTACCCTTAGGGCGTGAGATAATGACCACAGGATGATTTATTTTTGGAGCCTTTGTTCCCAACTCTGTCGCGCATATGCTCCTTATTTCTTTCGCATCTTCATAAAACCTCATCTCCTTGTTATCCATCATGCTTTGAACCAAAGCCTTGAATCCTTCACATTCTTGGATTTCATGCCCTGTTTTATGGTGAAATTCACAATAATTTCCCATCTCATGCCCTTCCTCAGAATCTGAAATAACCAACCCTCTTTTTGCCATTTCTTTCCAGACCCGTTTCAATGGAGTTTTTACTTCAGCAATGTCAGTCTTGACTTCTTCTCCCGTACCTTCGCTAACCATATTCACCCCCTTATCTGCGTGATTAGGTAACGGATTCTTTGCGTTAGGTGAGTCGTCAAGTTTGACAACACCTAAATTGATAAGTCCTTCTACTACCTTCTTGAAGGCAGTACAATTTTCTATCGAGTGCCCAGAAATTCCCGCATGATAATCACATTGCGCGTTCGTATCATACCATTTTGGATACGGGGGTTGTAGAGGACTCAAGTAACGAAGAGCAACAACATGTGCATCGAATAAAGTCTGATACAACTCCTTGTATGACATCGAGATTGGCGTGAATTGGGGCTTTTCAGTAATTTGCCTAGCTCCCGACTCTTGTCTTGATGATCCCTGTTGATTAGCAACCACTTTCTTTGGTTGATTCACGGTAATTGACCTACCATAAGCATTCACATTATTCACTTCATTTTCTCTTTTCCTCGAGGGTGCCCTCCTATTATTTTCTCCTCCATCTATTTTTCCACTTTTAATGGCATGCTCAATCATTTCACCATTCATGATTATATCCGAGAAGTTTTTTGAAGCGCTTCCCAACATGTGAGTGATGAACGGGGCTTTCAAAGTATTAATAAAAAGCGTCGTCATCTCTTTTTCCAAAAGTGGTGGTTGCATCTAAACCGCCACCTCTCGCCACCTCTGCGCATATTGTCTGAAGCTTTCGTTTGATTTCTTCTCTAAATTTTGCAGAGTTATCCTGTCAGGCATCATTTCTGAGACATGATTGTATTGTCTCAGGAAAGCCTGTGCTAAATCCCTCCAAGTAGCAATTTTAGCTCGGCTCAGCTGATTGTACCACTTTGACGCCGCTCCCGTAAGACTTTCCTGAAAGCAGTGTATTAATAATTGATCATTATTAATATGCCCCGTCATTCTTCTACAAAACATAGTAATATGGGATCCTGGGCAACTAGTCCCGTTGTATTTCTCGAATTCCGGCATCTTAAATTTGTAAGGGAGCACCAAGTCCGGAACCAAGCTCAGATCCTTTGCATCTATTCCATAGCTTTCGATGCTTTCTATTGCCCTAAACTTTTCTTCTATCCATTTCCATTTCTCCTCAAATTGTTTTGGAAATTCCTCATTCGCCTTGTCCTTTTCAACCATCTCATCAAGATCTGGGACAGCAATATTATTCGGGCTATCACCGGGATTAAAGCCCGCTCCGGGTTGAAATTCCTTGGGATTGAAGCATCGCCTTGGAACTGCTGGGGCCTAACCGACACAGAGGGTCTCCGCGGATGCAGCTCAGTCTGTACTTGCGCATGCGGAGGCGTGAAACCTGGAGGATAAAGTGGTTCACCATTGTTTTCTTCTTCACTAACAATCACAGGACCTTTACCCTTATCTACTCCCTTCAATAATTGCGTCATCTTAGCCACCAGATCATTTTGGGACTCCTCCATCTTTTGCACCATGTCACGCTGAATCTTTTCCATTTGCTCTTTCATTTGCGCCTGCAACTGGTCTTGCATTTCTTTTTGAAGTTGCTCTAGCTTCTCCAACCTTTGGTCCATAATTTTTGCCTTAGCTCAGGTGCCGTAACTTTGTTGGTTTTCCAGGTTAACTGAAATGATTTTATTCGATTAGGTTTTTTTTTTAAATGGTCATTAATGCATATGATGTGATGCAATGCATGAAAAGAATGCAAAGAAAAAGAGGCACTGATTCTAATTCAACTTCATTAGAAAACTTTACTAGATAAAGAGTTTCTTTACATAAAATAGACTACATATATGGCTTTGCCCTTACACTCAAAGCCTTAACCTTTCTAAGAAGCCAAGCTAATTCTCGGCCCCTGTCCGACTCTGACTCATATTTCAAACTTAATAGATCAGCCTGAACCGCCAGGGTTTGCAGATGATCAGCTACTTCGCGCACTTGAGCCACCGCCTCTCCCATAATATAATCTCTTTCTCTAATCTGCTCTTGAGACCGACGAAATTGTCTTTGCCACTGCTCATTATTTTCTTCCAGAAGCTCTATCCGGATTTCACTATTTTGCAATGCATTCTCTAGCCCTCCTATTTGTCCTTTTAATTCTTCAATTTTGTCTAAGCTCGCCCTTAATTCAACCGTAGCATTATGATTACAGTACTGGTGAAGCGATCTTTCTAGTTCAGTTATCCGGACCTTCAACTCCGTATTCTCGTCTTGGCAAACTAGTAGACTCTTTCCCAAGGCGACTTCTCGAGTCCGAGTATCCTGAAATTTCTTTTCCCATTAATTAGCTTTCGTCTTTTCCTCCTGAATTTCTTGTCGCCATTGTTCTGGCGTTTTACCCAAGCCAGCAGCTCTTACCGACCTACGCAACTTCTTGTAATCTGTCTTCAGGCTGTCCAAATCTTCTTCTGCTTTGTTCTTTCCTTTTCTCAATTTATCGGCCTCTAATCTTTGAATGTCCACATCCAGTCCTAACTGCATTTTTCTTCCTCTAGTTGTTCTATCTTCTTCCCCAATTCTAAACTCATTTTTTCAAATTCTTGTTTGATGATTTCTATCTCAGAAGGCAAAACTTGTAAGTGTTCCTCTAAAGATCGAGCAGTTTTTGCATTTGACGCCGGGATGTTGTCGTTGATCCTTTGATCACGCCACTGACTATACTCGGGGGTAATTGTCGGACCCATGGCTAAGATCTTCATTCGACGAGTCTGGTTCCAGGCACCAGATATTTCTCGAACCTTCTTCTTGTAATTGTCCTCCCTATAGGAAAAATCACAATAGGCCAACCCCTGCATTGCTGGTATGAATTGTCGTGATCTATACTGTCTTGATACGAGTAGAGGAGCATATCCGATAGCTCCCCATATCCCGAGCAGCGGAACCCAGTCAAAATCTCCACATCGGTACAATATCTCATCAGGAATTAACCAAGGAGCCCTCCATTCGATATCTTCATCCTGGAGATTCTGGAGTATCTCTATCCATTTTTCTTCTGAAATATCATCCCGTCTTGGCGTGGCCACCAATTCTCCTAGAGGGGAGTAGCTATCAGAGAATACCCGATAAGAGACCTTTTCGACTTTCCGGAAGTGGCTATGGAACCATGCCAATAAGAGCTGTGCGCATCCAATAAACCTTCCCTCTCTTGCTTTTCGACACGCATTCAAGGATCTAAAAGTTTCAGCGAGTATTGCCAGAACCGGTGTAACCCCTTTACTAAGCCGATCAAACAAATCAGACACAGCCTCGTCTATGTGTCCTAAAGCTTTGGGGAAAACCACTAGTCCATAGATACCTAAAGCGAAGACATCGACCCTTTTCTTTAAGTCAGGATGTACAAGCACCAAATCTCACAAACTTTTCCAAGGAACACATTTACTGTCGCCCTTCTGTTGGATCCGGGCAGCGACCCACTGCTCGCTCATCCCAGTGATGTTCATTAATTTCTTTAACAACGGAGGGACACAAGCAGCTCTGGAATAAGCCTTGTCGACTTGAATCTTTGGGCACCGAAGCAAGGTCGTATACTCCTCCACAGTAGGCGTCAAATTTACTTTCCCAAAAGTGAAACAACTGTAGGCAGGATTCCAAAACTGAGCAAGGGCTCGGAATAAATACTTGTCCACTTTGACACTAAGCAGATAAGGTAGGTCACTGTAGTTACAATAGAACAGCTGCTTGGCCTCGACATCCCATTGATCCCAGACTTCTTTCATTTCTCGAAGGTCATTCTGGATTACACAGATACGGGTAAAATCCCACAATTCTGACACGTACCCTTCGGTAAGACTAT
The DNA here is from genome assembly GCF_007990345.1 of Gossypium hirsutum. NCBI lineage: Eukaryota > Viridiplantae > Streptophyta > Magnoliopsida > Malvales > Malvaceae > Gossypium > Gossypium hirsutum. The sequence continues at coordinate 113,420 of NC_053442.1, read as the reverse complement.
CGCCTTTCTCTCGTTGTGTCGTTTCAGCCCATATTCGCACAGCCACATTATCCTCTACTTTATCAAAAAACCCATTTTCCATGATAAGCTTTCTACCCAGAAACTGAATGTAAATCGACACCTCTTTTAGAATGAAGATGCCATGCAATCACAAACAAAGTAAATTAGCATTAAACACAGAATAAGATTTAAAATAAGCGACAATCATTCATTTAGGTAAGCACTAAAATTTGGAGTAGCTCTACCTAGGTCAGTTCCTATGGCTCATTACATGTGATTTGGTTCTAAAGTAGGGTACCTGAACCAGCAGATTCCTTGATCCTCACCCATTATAGGCTCATACGGACCGAGTTCGATTCAGGGGGATACATTTCCCTATGGCCATGCGGAGATGAAAATCTCACGAAGACATAGGTACGGATATATCCCGAAAGCGATTCACTATCCCATGCGGAGGTGAAAACCTCACGAAGGCGTAGCTTCTCACTCCCACTTAAAAAGGGTATGACCAGCGGTCATGCAATGCAATGTGTAGAGGTATAAAATAAAATACAGAACACGATAAAAAAAATATAACTCAAAACAAAAGAGATGCAATGAGAGGATCGTAAATTTAAATCGAATTTTCCACTTTCAACAGAAAGACAAGAAATAATCAACACGTGGCTTGACTCTCTTATTGTCCCCAGTGGAGTCGCCAAGCTGTTGACACCATTTTTTTAGGATGAAAAATGGGGTTGACTTGGGTTTTGAAAAAAAGAAACGGGAGTCGCCACCAATCCTCTTTTTTTATGAGGTGCGATTGGATCACCTCGAAGAGGGGTTGTTTTTAATAAACGGTTTGATTTTATTAAAACAACAAGTTTGGTCCACGAAATTCAGAAAAACGGGTTCGGGAGTCGGTTACGCACGAGGAAGGATTAGCACCCTCGATACGCCCAAAATTGGTACCTAGTTGATTACTTAATGTCTTAATGTCAAAAATTGAGAACCTTGAAGAATTTTAAAAATACGATCCTTGTATTAAAACGTTGAAAATTTTTAGGAAAAAGGGGATATTTCACGTTATTCGAGAAAGAGTATCATATCCAGTAAGTTAGGACACAATGTCTCAAATTCCCGATACGCGGATGAAAAATGCTTATTTAAAAGATATTTTATTATCTTGGTTTTAGAAATAAATCAGACCCAGTAAGTTAGGGCACGATCTTTTCTTAATTCCCGAGATCGTTTAAAAACTTGAGTTTGAAAAGATTCGTGTATTTAGATTTATTATGAAAATCGAAACCCAGTAAGTTAGAGTACGATCCTTTCGAATCTAAATACGAAATATTTTTAAAACAAATTTTGTTATATCGAGTAAAATAAAACACGAAAATCGTAGTAAAAAATGTGAAAGCAAATTACATTGTTGTTATACGTGGTAAAATCATAATACACATAAAAATAAAAAATAATACGAGCAATAGCAACAATATAAAATAAATAGAAGTCATACCTACAATCATATAAAATAACAATATATATAAACAAATAAATTAAAACATTCATTCAAAATAATAACGAAAATGAAATAAATAAGTAACAAATACAATTAAATATAAAAAGATATATATAGACATAAACTAAAATATGTATATATATAAATTAACAAAATGTATAAAGTATATTTTAATATATAAAAGAAACGATAAATGTGTATATATAAAAATATGTACATATATATGGGTGTATAAAACTATGGAATATGAAAATAATAAAATACATATAAAAGTAAGTATATATATATATGTTGAAAAATAAAAGAAAGTATGTATGTACAAATTAAAGTTTAAAAATAATGAAAATATACGTATGTATACGAATAAATACGTTAATTTTGATACATGTTAAAAAATATATTGAAAATGTATATATATATTTATGTAAATTAAGATATACAAAAATATGTATGTACGTGCATATAAAAATATATATACTTATAAAATAAAAGGATATGTATGTATATAAATTAATAGTAATATGTGTGTATATACGGATTTATAAAAAAGTATATTTTAAACTATAAAGATTATATATAAATATGTATATATTTAGGAAAATGAAAATATATATATAGATATATAGATATGTACATAAGTTGTAAAATATATAAACTATATAAGTATATATGTTATAAAAACAATGTATGTATATCACAAAAATATACGCATGTATATGTATATATGTGCCGAAAATTTAAATAAAATAAATATAAACAAATAGGTAATAATAATAATAATAATAATAATAATAATAATAGGACTAAATCAAAACGGAAACGAAATCTCAGGGCTGAAATCAAAAATGAAATAGAGTAAAGGATTAAAATGTGAGGCGCGCGAAAAGGGAAGGACTGAAAAGAGAAATATTCCCCAGTCCTAGAGTGCAACGTTTCAACGCAAAGGACCATACATGGTCAAAGGACCTGATTGAAACAGAAACAAAACTCGCGGCCCAAATCGAAAAAAATAAAAGGTTTGATTGCATTTCAACGCAAGATGGAGGGACTAAATGCATAAATTACCCATTAAGGACAAGCATGTGCAAGATTCCCCACTAATGTGCCGTTCATGATTGAAAAAAAGACCAAAAATGTTTTATATTTTTATTCTTTCACTTTTTGAATTTGCTAGAGGAAAAAGGCTCGGCCTTCTTTCAAACCACCATTTTTTTCAAACACCCAACACTTGGGTTTCTTAACACCTTGAGTGCCACCACGCCACCAAGACCGACGGCCGACGATGGAAGAAAAACCCCGGCGGCGCGGTCACGGCCAACTCCGGTGAGTTTCTCCTCTCCTTATTTCTTTTGTTTTTATTTTCGTAAGTAGAAAGAAATAAAAAGAAATCAAACTAGATATAAAAACACACAAAAATAAAGAAACGAAAATTACTTCTCCGATTCAAAGTTTATGTTTTTATTGTTCTTGTGTCTGTAAAAAGAGAGGAAGAGCCCCCTTTGCCGGCCATCGACCACCGCACCGGTCGCCGGACGCCGGCGACGACGACGCCGTTCGCGGTGGCTGGAAAACCAAAAAAAGCTCCCTTTTTCTCCTTTTTGCGAATAGAGTCCAGATCTGGGGTTAGAAAAGCCGAAATCCGGGCGAAAAGGGCCAAAATCGAAAGAGACCTTTCGGTTCCACCGTCGCCGGAAACAGGTAAACTCCTTTTTACTTTTATTTTTTTATCTTATATATATGTATGTTGATTGAATGATAATAAAAAAGAGAAAGAAATACTATAGAAAAACCGAAATAGAACGAAAATAAAGAAAACGAAAAAAAAACAAGGTGAATCACCTTCTAAAGCCCCCTTTTTTATTTCTTTCAATTTTTTCAAAAGCCGAATCTTCTCTTTTTTTGTTACAAAAGTCCCCCCCTCCTTTTTTTTTGTTTCTCTTTTTTTTTCACCTTCTAAAGCCCATTTTTTTATTTCTTTCAATTTTTTCAAAAGCCGAATCTTCTCTTTTTTTGTTACAAAAGTCCCCCCTCCTTTTTTTTGTTTCTCTTTTTTTTTTCACCTTCTAAAGCCCCTTTTTTTATTTCTTTCAATTTTTTCAAAAGCCGAATCTTCTCTTTTTTTGTTACAAAAGTCCCCCCCTCCTTTTTTTGTTTCTCTTTTTTTTCCCCCCTGGTCCGATTTTGCTTGTGGCTTTTATAGCCAAAAATACAATATTCTGTTAATGTTTATTGCTCCATTTTTTGTCCTTTTCCTTTGCTTGTTTGCAGGTGCAGCAAAAGGCATGGTGGTGGCAGACAGCATGGGAGAGTGGGAGTGGTGCTGGTGGCAGACAACATGGGAGAATGGGAAGAGGCAAGTGGGAGTCTAGGGTTTTGGGATTGGGCTTGGATGTTGGGCTAGGTTGATTTTAGGTTTTGGGTTTTATTATTTGGGTTATTTTGTTGGTATGGGCCCGGGCAAAAATGGACTTTTACAAGGATTAAATTTTTTTATTTCTTTTGATGATGTTATTTTTAAGGTTAAAATTTAATTTTATGTGTCTTACCACTATACCAAACACTTGTTAATTGTATCTGATCACGGTTTATGAGGACTAATTTTTTCGGGGCTCATGGCTACTCCTTTGGATAATGTCATCTCCAAAGTCCGAATTTAAGTTATCTTCTTAAAAATATAATGCATCTTACTACTACACCTAATATTTGTTAATTGAAGTATGATTCGTAAGAAAAAGTATATAGAATTATATAACTTTTATTTCTGAATATGAAGTAACCATGCATGTTTTTCATCTTTAACATTTATTTAAAAAGTTCCAATGACGCGTTCCCCTATCGATGTCATGCATTCAAAATATTATATGCTTTACGAACCAAATTAATAGCATCTAGGACCACCATTTTGATCAACTTTGTTCAATTCAAGAATCTCAATAGGCTATTCGGTAGGTTGGATTTATATATATATATATAAGTTGGGTTGGATATAGATTTTTTTTTGTTTGAATATATAGACTTCATTAAATTAAAGGAATGGGTACACTGTAAAACACGTAAGAAACATAAAAACACAAAGGGTTACAAATTAAAGGCTAGGCCACAAGAGCTTGGAGCCTATACAATGAACCCATGCTTACCTTCAAGAACCTCAAACCACTGAACATTGTCGAGGACAATGAACTTTTCTTTCACTGCATCCTTGAGGGAAAGCCAATTTAGTTGAAGCTTGTATTGGTGGAAGGTTCCTGACTGACTAATATCATGGCCATTCCGAAGTATTTGATCAGCAGAAGGTCGTGAGAACCCCGCTAACATACGCAAGAATGTGGTCTTGCCAGAGTCATTATTACTCCCTTTCAGCACAAGTGCTCCACCATTATGAACCGACCCATTCACGTGCCGCAAGATTTGTTGTGCATTTCTCATGCAAGACACATCGTTGAGAAGAATTCTAGGTAGTGTAGGCTTCCTCATAGACATTAATTGAAGTTGAACAATAGTTATCTAAAATTAAGAAAACTTAATATATTAAGATTGATGAACTAGTAAAATATTTAGACATGTGAGACCGAAAAGATATTCTATTGAGTAGACTTGTATCAAGCTGTGAGACAGAAAAGTTATCAGTTTGCCTAGGTGAGACTGAATCTTAGATGGTAATACTTAGTGAAGATGAGACCAAAAGGGTATTCCTAAATGAGGGTGGTAAGTACTGAAATTAAGGGTAATTATTGGCTTAGTTAATAATTAGGTGACTCAATTGATTCTAGGCTAATTAGCTCATGTTGTTGAAACTAAGAATAGGAAAATCCGATAACTTAACTTAGGGTTAGTGTAACACCCTAGACAAATCTCACATCGGCAAAGCACAAGAAAGATTTGGGCTACATAAAGCGGTAGCAACATTAAAGTGGTAAGAGGCATTTTGGGGGTGTATGGGCACTCCCAATAACAAAGACGTGAGGGTCATGTGCGTCTAAAGTGGATAATATCTTACCGAGCTGGGTGTTGGCTATGACACTTTGACCTTTTTAAACCCAATTTTTTTTATTTGGATCGTAATAAGCTAAAATAAGGAATACGATGCAAAATAAAAATTTAAAAGTAGGAGAGATTAAAAGTATAACTAAAATGGAGTAAAATTGTTATTCTATCACTATCACTTAGCTAAAGGGGTGAAAGGCATTGCCTGCCCGTAGCTACGCCGGTGGAGAAGAAAATAGGAAAAATATGTGGGAGAAAGTAAGCAACGATCCCACCAACAATGACGCAACTTTAAGATTTTCTTTATCTTTTTTAAGAGAGGAGTTCAATTAATGTTTGAATATATGGATACAAGGTTTAGGCTTAGGGTAGATATTAAATGAATTTTTTAAATATTAACGATAAAATTATATATCAAACAATTAAAGATAAAATAATCGCTTTTAAACAGCTGTATACTTTCATTTCCTTCGAAAATGATATCATCAGTTTCAAAATTCTCTTCTCTAAGAATATACTTAAATCGCATTCTTTAATCAATTAATTAAATGGAATTCAATATAATTATCCGTAAATGCCATTGTTTTCGGGATGCCTTTGTCGCATATCAATGGTTAAATAGAATTAGGCATATAATCAATTAAATCCTATGCTTTTACAACTCATTCATTAAAACCTAGTTGGATGCAGTTTATTTCTATCTATAACAAAGGTGATGATGAGATAATTAGTGAAGAAGTATCCGGTAGATATCATTTGCCGATGAGACCATGTAAATGAAAATAAAGAAAATCTCGATTATTTATTTTTTATATATTCAAACTCAAAATAAGAAATTATACATCATATAATATCGCTAAAGAAACCAAGTGATTAAGTCAAATGAGTCGTGCTTTTTTTTTTTTAACTAAACCATGCATACGTTTATTAATTTCATAACAACATCAAAAGAGAAAGATTCGTTCCGATTGTCGATTAACACTCAAGGGCACTTGCGTCGGCCACCGTGGGTGGTCAAGCTAGCATAGCAAGGACACATTTCTTGGTTACCGGCTGTCCCCGGTGGAACACAGTTGCAGCGTGCGCAACATGTCCCGCATGCCCTCTTGCATAGGTGTGGCCTCGATGATAATCGGCACCTCGCCGCACAAGCCCCGCCGCAGTCTGAAAAACAAAAAGAAAGCCAAACACAAAATCAACATGTTTAGAAAGTGTCTTAATGCCCTCTTAGCTTCCTACAATAACATTAATTTTCTCGACAATTACCAATTTTCGCAGGGGGGGCAGTTCCCTTGCGCTTGCTGGCACTTGTCACCAGTTGATCAGCAGCAACAAGTTGGAGAAGGAGAAGAGAGATGAGAAGTGAAGCAATGAAAGCCTTAACGACGGCCATAAGTAAGACAAGAAAATAATAGAGAAACCGTGTTTGGTTCTTGTGCGTCTTTAGTGTTCTTGTGTGGAACATAAGTGAAGTATTTCACGTATATATAGCCCCCAGAAAGTTGAGTGGACAGAGCAAAGAAAAGTATAACTAATGGTTGTAGTAAACTGGTGAAATATGATAAGCTGTAAGCTAAGGAGAAATAAAAAAAGAAATGTGAAAATGGTGAGCTTGTTGGGGAATATCTGGTGGAGGAACAACCCCACTGGAACCATCTGGAATAATAAAGTACCCATTTCTTTCTCACATTTATATTCCGTCCCTTTTATATATTATCAATAAATCAAATAATTACGTATTATTAAAAAGATAAAACATTATTTTATTTAATAATAATTATAAAATTATATATGATCAATATATCAAATATTAACCTAATTTTATATTTTTAATTTTTATTTATTACCATATTTTTCCTGTGGGGTTAATAAATTAGACAAAAAAAACTTGGGATTTTTGTCATGATATCTATCAGTCTGGGGTTTGAAAAACAGGGACATAGGCATAGCCCACCACTTTGGTTTTTTTACTATTCTTTAAAATGTTTATTTTGGGTTTTTTTACAAAATTATTATAAAAATAACCAAAATATTATAACTTTTTTTATTTACCAAAATATTATAATTTTTTCATTTACCAAAATATACCAAAAAAACAAAAAATAGAAAAAAAACCTGACACAGCCAGATCAGACCAATCACATTCCCGACATTAAAGGTGCCAAAGAGATTGGGGGCACCAATGGTGCCAAAGAGATTGGCGGCACGAATGGTGCTAAAGGACTAAAATGTAACTTTCTACAATTTTAAGGACTTGACATGTAAATTTATCATTTTGAATTTTGAAAGTGAATTGCTGCTATGCGCACTAAAATTAAAATGTGGCTAATTGCCTTCTAAGCCCTCCTTATTTATTATTTTTTTATTCCCCTTCAACTCACTTTTTTATTTAATAAATAAGCCCTCAACCTATTTTTGTAGTTAAATAAGCTCTTAATCTATAATTTTTACTCATAAAAGTCCTTTATTTTATTATTAAAGTAAATATATTTTACCTAAAGTAAAGCTATTTAAAAAAGTATAAACTAATTTGCATTTTATGTATTATTTTAGTAATTTGATGAGAATAGTTTATTTAAAAAATTTACTAAATTTGATGAGAATAGTTTATAATTATAATTTATTTTTTCTATTTGGGTTACAGTTATGGGTGATCGGTTTTATTATTACTTCTGGTTTTTCAATAAGGCATGCCTGGTATTTCTATTAATTTTTTTTAATTAAATCTAATATTAGTTAAGTGATAATTAAGATACTTAGAATTCTAATTAAGTAATAACTCTATTTTAATTTAATAAACTATTCTCATTTAATAACTCTATTTTAATTTAAAAAAATTAAGTAAACTATTTTAATTTAATTTTTTAAATTAAGATAGAGTTATTAAATGAGAGAATTCTAATTAAGTAATAACTCTATTTTAATTTAATAAACTATTCTTATTTAATAACTCTATTTTAATTTTAAAAAAATTAAATTAAAATAGTTTACTTAATTTTTTTAAATTAAAATAGAGTTAATAAATGAGAATAGTTTATTAAATTAAAATAGAGTTATCAAATGAGAATAGTTTATTAAATTAAAATAGAGTTATTACTTAATTAGAATTCTAAGTATCTTAATTATCACTTAACTAATATTAGATTTAATTAAAAAAATTAATAGAATACTAGGCATGCCTTATTGAAAAACCAGATGTAATAATAAAACTGATCACCCATAAATGTAACCCAAATAGAAAAAATAAATTATAATTATAAACTATTCTCATCAAATTTAGTAAATTTTTTAAATAAACTATTATCATCAAATTACCAAAATAATACATAAAATGCGAATTAGTTTATACTTTTTTAAATAGCTTTACTTTAGGTAAAATATATTTACTTTAATAAAAAAATAAAGGCTTTTATGAGTAAAAATCATAGATTAAGAGCTTATTTAACTACAAAAATAGGTTGAGAGCTTGTTTATTAAATAAAAAAGTGAGTTGAAGGGGAATAAAAAGAAAATAAAAAATAAGGAGGGCTTAGAAAGCAATTAGACACATTTCAACTTTAACGCGCACAACAGTAGTTTACTTTTAAAATTTAAAATGGTAAATTTGCATGTTAAGTCCTTAAAACTGTAGAAAGTTACATTTTAATCCTTTGGCACCATTTGTGCCGCCAATCTCTTTGGCATCATTGGTGCCGCCGATCTCATTGGCACCTTTGGTGCCTCCCATGTGATTGGCCTGATCAGGCTGTATCAAGTTTTTTTTTGTTTTTTTTATATATTTTAGTAAATAAAAAAAAAGTTATAATATTTTGGTAAATAAAAAAATTATAATATTTTAGTTATTTTTTATTTTTTTATAATAATTTTGTAAAAAACCCTGTTTATTTTAGTCCTTGAAATATATACGTACAAAATCTTTAAATTATTTCAAAGTTTCTGTTTTATTTGCTTTGGGAATAATATTGTTCTGGAGATGACAAATCCGTACTATATGAACTTGAGATCAATGGTCCTGTCTTAGACAAGACATGAGAGTGTCTTGTCAACACAAAAACAAAAAAAATTCAAATTTGTTAATATCTTATTAAGCTAATAATTAAAGTGGTAAAACTACGACAAAACCTTTATACTATACTCTAAATTACATTTTAGCTTTTTTACAGAAAAATGGGTAAATAAACTCCAACTGTTTATTAAAATTTCATGTTTATGTATAAGGTATAATAATAAAATTAGTTTTAAATTTTTATATGTTTATTCAATTTGATCCCTATTTTTTATTAGAAGTAAATTAAAACTTTTTGAAACTAAAGGGTCAAAAAACTTTAGCAATAAATTTTTTTAAAATTTTAATTAAACTATTTTAAAATTATAAACAATATTTATAAAAAAATTAAATTTATAAAATCTTAAACAAAGGAATAATTCAACCACCTCCATCCATGGCCAGCTAATAGTAGGCCGGTGCATGCAAATTCAATGGCATCCATGTCAGATTATTGGGTAGTTTTCTTTTTCCTTTTCATTAATTAATTAAATTTTCTCATTTTTCTTATGTTTTAAATCATAAACAACATTTTCTATTAGTCAAAGGTATTCATTTTATATTCACATTATGAGATCGAATAACAAAAATTATTTATTAATATTATGTACGATATTTATCTCTTTCAGTAATACGTAATTTGTATAAAAAAAATTGTGTTCTAAATTATTGTTGTAACAATGAAGACTTGTATTAAATTTTAAATTCATAATTGTCCAGAATTTGAAACTTTACATGTAAGAAATCACAAGTGTACTCGTCCATTTTACGATTTGAATGTATTCCTCTTCGAGCCAGGAGTGATATATCCACATAAATATTAATAAGCGATAATAAGGTTTAATAATTCCTAAATATATAAAATCTAAATTCTAAACAATAAAATATACCAAATTTTGTAAAAAGAGAGAAATTTTCATACACACAAGTCTATTTATATAGCACTATGATGAAAATTAGGCATAAACATAAATTTAGTCCCTAACATTTATTCATTTGTCATTTTAGTCTTTATTATTTTTTTCAAGGTCATTTTGACCCTCAACCTTTAAATTTTAGTTAAATTACTTGCTTTTGGATGAAAAATTTGACTGAACTGTTAAAATTTTACAACATTGATGTGGCCTCTAACGTGGTAGTCCACGTATAATTCATATAAATTCAAAATATATATATTTAAAAATCAAAATTTTTTAAAAAAGTTCATACAAACTTTTAGAAAATTTATCCATGTTAGTCGTGAATTATACGTAAAATGCCACATGAGCTGCCACATCAGTGTCATTAAAATGTTAACAGTTCAGTCAGTTTTCCGTGAAAAAGCAAACAATTTGACTAAATTTTAAAGGTTGAGGACCAAAATAACCAAACTGGCAAAATAAATAAATGTTAGGGACTAAATTTATCTTTATTCCTAAAAACTAAGAAACAAACTATTCTAAATAACTTAAATTCATTGATTTTAAGTGTTTGAAAATACCAAAATATTCATTGATATATATCCTTAGTAAATCAAATAATAGCACATTAAAAAGTATTTTAAAAATAAATTTAAATGCTTTTATTTAAAATGAAGTATCAAAATTTGGACCTTAGTTAGATGAGATAATATTTTTGGTCCCTCCATTAATTAATTGTTTAATATAAGCCATTTTAACATTACTCTGTTTAGCTTTGACTCCTTTTTTTTTAATTATCTCGACTCTCCGTCAAAGTAATAATACTTACAAAGTCCTTTTATTATAGGAATTGATCAAATCAGTCTCTCTCCTATTAAATTGATCAATTTAATCTTTAATTATTAAAAAAGATCAAATAAGGTCAAATTCAAACAAAATTAACATTTAGTGTTTAAAAAATGACAATAACAGTTAACATTGTTAAAAATTGACATTATTTATTACTTTTTAATAGTATAAGGACGATATTAATTTAACCCGGTCTTTATAATAGAAAAATCTCCCAAATGCATTCATATAAATATATATATATATATTATATGTTCATACTAGGTTTAAAGAATTTGAGGGACTAGAACTCCATGTGATGGTTTGATGGTTAATAGTGTTTATTGTCCCAAATATAATTTGGGTTCGAGTTGCGCTAGTCACATTTATTGTTCGGGCTTTTTGTCCTATCATTATAATTCAAATAATAATAAAAAAGAATTTGAGGGACTAAGGCTGCTAGCTTCCACTACTATTTCCCCATTGATAATAAAAGCAGATAATTTGGGCAAAAGTGAAAACAATGGATCCTCTGATGTCTGTTTCATGATTTGTATATTTATATGATTTCATATTATCATTCGGCCTCCTATATTTGGATGCCTTCTTCAATATTTTTCGTCACATCGAAGCAACCAAATTTGAAATTGGAACTCAAAAGGGACTACCTTACAATTCTATATCATATGAGTGACACTGCTACATTTGGAGGCATCTAGAAATTATGGAAACTAATTAATGAAATTGAAAAAAAACTCCGTTATATCAAAATTCAAAATTTAGTCCCTCTAATTTTATAATGTTTTTATTATACTGAAATTGGTAACACTATTGGTTGTGATGATGTTATTAAGCTTGTAAGAATTAGTAAAAGGGAAAGGTTCGCGTGCATGAGAATTGGAGTCGAAGTTTAATGTAGGGCAAATGAATGGATCTTCATATAGTAGAGGGACTAAAATCAAAATTAGGCCAATTTGAGCACTTGATGATGCAAAAATAAAATGCAATCAATTGGGACAGCTGTATCAAAGTCTCCCTTTCCACAACAGCTGTAAGTGGCTGATACTTATCCATCGAATTTCAATTTCAGCAGTTCTGGAAGTATGTTTCGAAAATGAATTTTAGTGACCCTTTTTAGGGCATATAGAGTTGTGCTCAACTCAATGCCCAATTATGCCTTTGTTTTAGCTGTATTAAAGATGGTGTTATACCTTTTGAGCATTTTAGTGCACTGCTTAACTACTATCAGCATTCAGCAGCTAATGATTTCGATTCCCCACTAACCCTAATATATTTTGATATTTTAAAAAGTTATAATTTAGCCCAAATATGAATTATCATATTAAGACAATGAAGCTAGATGCATTGGTTCCCACAATATGTGTTCATCTTGTGGGCTAATGAGGTAAAGGGTCCACAAGATACAAAGTTTTTAGATTTTTAATTGATATAATTTGATTATTGCGAAGTATCTAGTGAGACATGAGGTATAAATATAATAATATATATATAAATTAATATTTGTACCTATTTTACTTATAAACCATAATCAAAATATCTAATTCTGTAAAATAAAAATCTAAGTCCCTATAAATATTGAAAATCAGCGAGGCAGACTGGCACCTATAGGAAGTTGAAAAGCTCATTCGTAGTTTATCCAGCCAGATCATATATGAAGTAAATGGATAAAGGGAACTATTACTAACTGTAGGGGAGGGTAGGGCCATTTGGACACACACACGCACGAATGAAAATCATTGTCTCTGTCATGGCTGGACTAACATCGGGAACTGTGAACCTAGAACCAAACCAAAAGTCAAGTTTGGTACAAAAGAAAACAAAGGGTCTATAAAGATAAGAATATGTCACAGCTGGCTGCCTACTCCCCCAATCATTAAAACTTAATGCCTCACAGCTTGCAAAGGATGATCCCTATTCCATTCCACCTTTCTTTTATAAGGAAAACAAGAACTGCGAATGAAATATATTGTTTTGTATTAATTTAATTTTATAATTATTCGAATATATATTTATATTTGAAACTGCAAGTATCCCTTATGGAGTTTTGTATTAATAAGTCGAATAAATGTTAAGCATTTTGTACCCAACTCCGATTCCCAAGTTGGTGGTTAACTGAAATGGTCCTTTTTCTGGACTCTACATGAATAGCTCTCTTATGTCCTTTTTAAGCTCAAGGGAGGAGTTTCGTTTTAACATGCAATGACACAATAACTCTCGCCTCCGATGGTTGAACCAAATAAATCTAATATTATAAACTTGGAGAATGATTAAAGCTATAATGACGGATACTATGGTGTTTTGACGGATATTATTTATCGTTCCTCTGCTTAGCAAAGCCCTTTGCTCTTGGTGCTACGACGTTGATGACTCTCTGGTGTTTCACATGATCTAATCTTCGATGGACTTTAGTGTCATCACACCAGTTCCTCCTGGTAGCTGTTGTTGCTGATCTTCTAAGTTTGTTTTCGACCTTGGCTCCTACTCTATTGGTGTTCTTGCTTGTTTTGTGGCAACCTCGGTGTCTTTTTTGTGCTTCACAATGTCATGACCTCCGTCGGAGGGGTGCATGCCATTGGGTCAATTGCAGTGACCTCTCGTCATGATGCCAATGCTCTGTCCCTCTTCCTCCTTGCTTGGCGACTCTGGAAAAGCTTGTTGGGATTTTGGGCTTAGTCCTTGGGCTTTTGTTTGTTGTATCTCTCTGGGCTTTAAATATTTCTCAGTTTTAAAAGAAAAATGTTTTATGTTATTAGTTATTTGTATTTATCTATTTTTATTTTTATTTTGTAATGGTTAAATTGATTGAATCAAAAATCAATATGATTTGATCAGTTTGACAACCGACATAGTTCTTACAACATTAAACCTGATGATACTATATAGATTGTTTTGGTGAAATATTCAAATGAACTACATATATGAACAAATATAATTCATCCTTAACTTTATTGATTCCTTGTAATCATTGCCTTAGTTGCTGCCACAAGAGAATGAAAGTGCGCTAACCATCCTTATTTTGCTACCTTCAAAGTTTACACCACACCGGAGGGGAGTCGCACGACGAGTTGTCCGCCGAGGATACTGTTAAATTGAAGGAAAATAAAAGCTTTTAACGACGGATTTATCAATTGAAGGCATGTTGTAAAATTCATGCACAATACTCACTTTTTAACATAGTAGTAGCAAAAATCTGCCAAAATGGAAGTCTGAACAATCTCGGAAAGCAGGACGAAACAAGGCCATAATCCGTATCCCAGAGCCGTCAATAAGCGCCCTCGAGTCTCGAATACCTAGGCAAAAGAACGTGCACTCATTTAGATCCAACATTCAAGTCAATCAATCAAGAAACATTGTTCAGCCTATATGCAAGTCCATTCTACCTGGATAATCCAATGTGCACAACTAAAGAACCTCGCAACACCCAACGCAAACACGTAATGTGCGGTAAACGGTTCGATGATCTGAAACGGAGACACAAAAAGGAAAGGTGATATATGTTCAAACAAGTGTCGGTTTTGAGAGCGACGAGCGCTTATCGCTTGTTGCCTTACCTGAATGTTCTGCATGAGCCGCAACTGAGGCAGAACCGAAATAGCTTCGAGGTAAACACAGAAAGCCCAGCAAATCCTATTGAATAAAAGATGACTTGTTGTTGGATGAATAAACAACGACAAAACCGCACAAGGTATGACCTGTAAGGAAATAAACTGAGCGCGTTTAAGCGACGGAAAATGGATCGAAATGCATAAAGGTTAAAACAAAACACAATGCAGCAATAACAAAGGAACAAAGAGGTTAGATACGAAGACAGACCACATAGTGGATTCCTAAATTGTCTTTGTCGTGCATGTACGTTGACCTTAGTTTAAAACGGATCATGTAAATGATCCAAAGGGTTGTCCCTAACGTAGCTGTATCAAGTAGTGTATGTATGTCGTATTCCATTACAAAACTGCAGTATAATCGAACGGCTAAAAATATAGCTGTTAGTTCCTGTGATTTAAGGGAAAGTCCTGCAAAGAGAAGTGAAATTAAGACGCATGCAAAGGTAGTAGTTGATGTTCAATGAATTATCAACAAAATAAATACACATGTATATATAGTTTTGCTAAAAACAACATGGATACAATTTTTATACCTCTTGCAACTAAGTAAAAAGATGCTTTTAATTTCTTAATTTTGAGCAAATTAATTTTTATGAACAAGGTAGCAACCAATTAATTATAGTATCCTATTTTTTATTTGTATAATAACAAATTTAACCCTCAACGTTTACGAATTTTGTTGCTTTGGTCGTGATTTTAAAAAAAAAATTCAACAAACTTGGCCCTCATTGGATATCAACAAATTTAGAATAAAGAGCAAATTAGCAAAATGTGTAAACGTTAATTGCTAAATTTATTGAATTTTGTAGAATTTGAACCAAATTGACAAAATGTGTTGACATTAATGGCAATTATATCAATCAAAAGTAAGATAAATTGACGGAAAATGTGAACACCATGATTAATTGTCCTTAATTACTCACTTTCAACACTGAAAAGAATCAATTTACTCAATTGTCAAATTAAGAAAGACTATAGAAATTTTTTTTATCTTGCAAAATGATTTTATTTAAAATTTTAAAACCCAATCCAAAAAAAATTCCTACTGTGGTAAACTCCTTGTGTTGTGGTGCTACGAGTTTGATCTAACTTGACATCAACTTGAATCAGAAATTTTTAATTGAAAGTTTACTCACTTGTCTTGAATCAATTTTCAAAAAAAAAAAATTTAACGGTAATAATTATAGTGAGAATTTTTAAAATGAGAACTAAAATGATCTTGGCTATTAGATCAAAATAAATAGTTCTAAGCTTTAAATTTTGTATTTATCTTACCTTATTACAATACAAGCAATAACCTTCTTTTTTTTCTTTTCACCATGTAATTAAAGTATTACGGTTTAAATTTTTTTTTTGAGAAAAAAATTGGAATGGAAAGTAAGATATTAGAGTTATTAAGATTAATCAATTTGAGTTTTAGGTATTTATTTTTATTGATTGAAAAAAATTAGAAGCTTTAATGGATAAAAGCATTACTATAGTTGCGACCAAAATCTACTCCTATGGATCGAAACCTTACGGATTGGGGTTATTCCACCGTAAATGAAATAAACATACTAAACATCTCCACTAATGGATAATATCTGATCCTCGATTACCAGCCAAGAAACATACAACCAAGATTAAGGTCAAAGATTCTATTTTTTCTGACAGCAAGAGGCATTTATAGCAACAAAATATCACTAACTATGCATGAACATTCAAAAGATCATCAATCAAAGAAACCCAATCTATCCAGCTCAACTATGATCAAAACAAATCGAATTAAAAGAAAAAAAAAAGAGGATGTACCAGCACAAGCTTTCTCTTTGGTAAGCTTGTAAATAAGGACAAAAGTACCCAAAGCATGAACAGTCTCAGCAGCAACAAAAAGATTGTTGTGATCTTCCACCACCATTCTCAAGAACAAAAGAGCTGCCATCCCTGAGATGGTCACTAAAAACGCTTTCATCTTCGGTGGTTGTCGTCGGATCCATGTGGTGAAGGCGAAGATTGGGTTCTTGGTTGCCTTACCCTTCATTGTCTCACACACGAACTGGTTTTGTTAGAGGAATTTTTGGGAGTAGTTTCAAGTTAGAAGAGTGTCAAAAAGGTTAAACAAACTGTTTTAGTGGCGGAAACCAGAGAGGCACGCGGGTTTAGACCAACACTTAATGGAGGGTGGTTGAACTGTTTTTGGTTGTGGTTCGAGATGTTGACATTAAAGAGGATGAGGTTTTGTTAGCTCACTGTATTATATTGCCAATTAATTACATAAGTATTGTTGTGTTCTTTTTTTTACCACTTATCATTTAGTTTAGAAGGGATAATTAATTATTAATGCATTAGCATTTTGTGGTTGTCATATCAGCCCCGCCATCTTTTTTATTCTCTTGCCGATAAACATGGTAGAGGCATCAATTTCTCTAGGGCTGAAAATGTGGAATAAAGTACTGCTTATTGGTGGGTTGAGTGAAATAAAAATAAAATTCCATTTAATTGATTCAATAATTTTAATTATGAAAATCAATAATCGAATCGATTTAATCCAACAGAGATGATTTATAGAGATTATTCAGCTTCCAATATCATCCAAGTGGTGGGGGGGGTTATAGCAATAAACAAAAAGCTGTTTCACAGATAAACAGACCTCCAAATATTAGGAGACCACATAGAATGAAAATAAGACTGGTAAGAGACCATGACCAAAAGCACAACCACCACCATAATCATACCCCAAGGCAAGTCCCAAGTCCTACGTACCAAGTCCCTCTTCGTCCTCACGTAAGGAACCACCAACCTTTCACACTTACTCAAAAACTGAGCGGCGAAAATCAACATGACCGGCACGAACAGAAGGAACAGCTTCAAGTTAAACACCGTATGGTGGACCTCTCTCTTCAAGTTGATGTAAGAAGAAACCATGAGGAGGACACATATGATGCCGAATATTGAAAGGAGAGGCAAAGGTGGTGCTGAAATGGAGGTTATTGCTTGTTCCGTCCATCCTTTCTTCCAACCAGGACCTTTGTCCTTGAACAGCCAACCCATCTCTATGTTTCAGGCTTATTTGCCTCATTTATGTATGTATGCTTGTATATATAGAGGATTAAAGCATGAAAAAAGTTAGCTTCTTTTGCTTTGGTATAAATTCTAAGGTTTTAGATTCTTTTGCCTTTACCCACCTTTCTTTTCTACTCATTCCCACTATGATACAAAAAGAAAAATCGAGAAATTCATCTGATTATTATTAAGCAATGGTTTCTCTTGAAAAAATCAGACTAGTTTAATCTATCTCAATTTCGAAAATGAGTAATTGAAGATAATTAATCACAACTTTAACATTTTTTGTTATTTGTACATATTTTTTATTGATATAATACTAAATTTAGCTCTCAATGTTTATGCATTTTGTCAATTTAATCCTGATTTAACAATTTTAGCTTGCAACATTTACTTATTTTGTAGACATTTATGTAGAATATATAAACATCGATAGCAAAATTTGTTTTTATATCAATCAAAATCATGTACAATTGATGCAAGATATAAAAATTGTGATTAATTGTCCTGAGTTGTTTAGTTTTGAAATTGACAAAAATTAAATTGCTCAATTTTTTTAGAGGGACCAAATTCGCTCAATATCGAAATTGAGAGAGACTAGAAAAGTGTTTTTACCTTTCTTTTTTATTTAATTTATAAATAAAAATAAATATTTTATATTTAAAATAGTAAAAAAATTACTTAAAACAATATATAACTAATTATTTTTTAAAATACTAAAAAAGAGTTATTGGTTATTTTTTATTGACTTAAAAAAATTAATATTTTAGAAGAATCTAAAAAAATTTAAAATTTACTGAAATAATATACAAAAGTCATAAAAATTGTTATTTTGTCAAAATAAGTTCTGAAGTCCTAAACTTAGAACCTAAAATTAATATGAAAATTTTAAATTATCATAAAGAATTTGAAAAATCTAAAAAAATCCGATCAAACAGAAACAAACTCAATTAAAAGATTAAAGATTAATTTGGATGTAAAAAAATAGAAAATTTTATTTAAATAAAATGAAAAGGAATTTTTATAATATAGGGTAAATCATATTGATAGTCACCCGATTATCATTATATTTCTTCTTTGGTCACTCAATTATGAAAAATTATAAAATGACTAACTAATTATTCAATTATTTTTAATCACCCGTCGTTAAATGGCTAATGGAAAGATGATTGGGCAACTTTTAATGTGATATAATAACAAGTGTAGCCCTCAATTTTTGCACATTGTGTCAATTTTGTCTTAATTTTAAAAATTTTAGCTCTTAATGTTTACACACTACCTAATTTTATCCCTTTTTTACATGAAAAATATAATTTAATACACAATGCGTAAATTAGAAATTTAAAAAAAATATATTTATTATTAAACTAGACAATCCTCAAATATATTGTTTATGTTGTACTTAAAATGACTAAGAACTTGATATCTCTCGGTGATAATTAATTTATTTTTTTGTTAGCTTGAGTTGGTCCATTGATGAAGCAAATCAAAATTTATTTTTTCTTTTTTAAAATTGTCAGACTTATAATTTGGTTGAATTAACGAAGTGAACATTTTTTATTTTTAAGAAATTGAATTGATTATTTTTTAAAATTTGGGTCGTTTTGTTTATTTTTTCATTGAATCAAATAGGGAGACAACGTAAAAATATTGCAAGGAACAGTAAATTACAAAAAGATCAAAATACATAATGTATCAAAATTAGATTCCTTCACACCCAAAAACCAAAGTTAAACACATTCTCACCAAAAAGGAAAATCTTGCATTGAATAAATCACACTAAAAAAGCATTTATTGGAAACATTTAATACCAAATCAAATATATTCTCTTCTCATTATCAACTTCCCTCTAATTTACAATTTTCCATTCTGTCTACCTTAATGCCGCCTTAGAGACCAAAAAAATGTCATGTTAATGGGCACCCAGCTTTGTAAAGCGATTTGAAATTCTTTGCTCTGCAAATTTGCTTCCTTTTAAACCTTGCAGCTGCTGCTGCTCTGCTTTTGTTTACTATGTCTAGATCGATGAATGCTTCCTCTGCTGAAACGTTGAGGTCTGGGATACTGTTTGATGATGGCAACAATGAGATCATTTGAACCATCTGATCCATCATCAACGGTTGGTGGTGAACCCTGCTGGGAATTCCTTGTTGTTGATGATGTTGACCAACAGTCATTTGGGTTGATTGTATCCCAAGATTCAAGCTTTTATGTGTTTCTGGTGTGAGGAGGCTCTGATTTAACTGTTTAAACCCAAAAAGAACATAATTAAAAAAAAGTGATGAACTAACACGACCCCACTTTATCAAAAAAGTAAATCAATTAAAAACCTTTAGTTTCTTGGATTTCAACTCCAAATTCTCAGCTATCTGTCGGTCAAGCAATTGCCTCTTAATCTCTATATCCTGTTTGAATTCCCAGTAATCAAAGATTTTCGTAAACTATTGAATCGAAGAACCAAGTAAAAAAGATGAAGATAATGCGGTGACATTCAAGAAAATGAGTTAAAGAAAAAAACTCATCTTTTTAAGTAATTCATTGCGATGGGTAAAATCCTCCACCATCTCTAAAATTTGTTCTTTTTTCTGTTTTATTAAGAAAACAAAAACCCCAG
Source organism: Gossypium hirsutum (assembly GCF_007990345.1). Classification (NCBI taxonomy): domain Eukaryota; kingdom Viridiplantae; phylum Streptophyta; class Magnoliopsida; order Malvales; family Malvaceae; genus Gossypium; species Gossypium hirsutum. The sequence continues at coordinate 92,881 of NC_053442.1, read as the reverse complement.
AACGGACATGTATCAGAAAACAGAGCAGACGTGTAAACGCAATGAACTCAAAAAAAGAAAAAAAATTCAAGGTGATGATGACCCAAAGCGAAGATAAAACGACGTACCCTTTTGAGACTATTAACCGAAGAAACTTTTTTCTTGGGAGGCAGAGGCAGAGGCAGAGGCTTCTCATATGCTTCACTGGGACAAAAAGACAGGGGTGTATCAGGGCTTGAAGATAAGACCTTTTCGATGGGTCCCACGACGGTGGAAGAAGGAAGAGGCTGTTTCGACGGCGGCGGAGAAGATGTGCAAACAGATCTCTTCCTCCGGCAGCCCCAAGTACAAGAAAAGCGAGGAGGGCATAACATGAGACGGGGAAGCTCCAACATGATATTAGCAACCTCAATATCTTCCATGGCGAAAACACTGTCAAAGCTCTGTTTCATTGTTAACCCCAAAATTCCTCAATTTTCATCTGATACTTTAAAGAACAAGAAAAGGGGGGAAAAACATAATTGAAAGAATTGAAAAACAGAGAGCAAAAGAGAGAGAGAGAGAGAGAGAGAGAGAGAGAGAGAGAGATGAAGAGATTGAGTTGCTTGGAAAGAGGGTCTCGCTCGCTCTCAGCATATAAAGGACTTGCCATGGGTTATTGACACGTGTCAGACAAAGAAGGGGATTGAGAATGGTTTTAGGGTTTATGGCCGTATTTGATGGGCTTTTATTAAGTCTACTGTTGGTTGACTTATACGCGCGAGTTTAATAGAGGTTTTTCGTTCCTTTGGTTAATTTAGTTAAAGGAGTATTGGGAGACTTAAGATTAGAAACTAGTCCACGCTCCTTCAATGTGCGTGATTCTCAAACGCCCCATTATTGGCATGTTTGGATACTGGGTGGGCACATTTTTGTTTCTATGATTTTTGACTTATTATTTCCATGCCATTTAATCGCTCTATTTAATGGGAAGTACACATGAGGTATTGATTGATTCCCCACAAAGCTCATTTGGATGTAAAGTTACTTATTTGAACAAAATGAGAAAAATTCAAGAGTTTATTTAGTAGGGGGTAAACTCGGTTACTTCAAATGTAAAAAGACTCGAAAAATTTTATTTTTTGTCGATTTACGTTCACTGTTAGAAATGGTAATCAAACTGCACCTACAATGGCATCGGAAGAGATGCTTATACAAGAGGAGGCTTTCTAGGTAAGAGCGATCGATCATCGATGTATGGACTTGCCTTGATGATCAGGTGTGCATGCGAAGTTTTTGGGAAATCATCTTTAAATTGCTTTCCACGTTTCTTTTCTGGTTATCTCCAACATTTTATGATGTTTGCTAGGGAGATTGGTGTTGATTAAGCTCAAGTTTTGCTGAAAGGAAGCGATGGTCGGTTCATTCCTCTACAAAATTCTTTTATGTTCTTGAATGTTATTTTATTTTTCAATCTTTTCAGGTTTTGCTACCAATGACATTAAATCTGTTTTGTACCTCTCTTTTTTTTTTCAATAAATTGAGTCAACTATTATTATTTAAAAAATCAATCTTTTTAAGTCAGTTGTTTATAAATGGGTAACAAAAAGATGACTGACATTTTCTAAAATTGATAATAAAAAAATTAGTTTTTAATGTTTACACGTTACTTAAAATTATCCTATTTTTACATGAATATATAATTCAACACACAAAATGTAAATTAGAAATAAAAGTTCACCCAAAAAAAAACAAGAAATAAAAGCATTTAAAAAAAAAGTTCGTTTATTATTAAACTAGACAATCCTAGAATATATTATTTTTCCTTATACATCGAATGACTAGAAACTTATATCTCTTCATGATAATTAATTTTTTTTTGTTAGCTTGAGTTGATTGTCATTAATGAATCAAATCAAACCTTATAATTGAGTTGAATTAAAGAAGTGAGTTTTTATTCAAGAAATTGAATTAACTATTTTTCAAAATTTAGGTCATTTTGGTTTTTAACCAAACATAGGGACAATGTTAAAACGGGCCACAAAGAAAAACAAAGTTGTAGAAAGGATCAAATTACACAATGTATAAATATTGCGGGTTTAATTTTTTAGAATCACTACTAAATTATAAATATTGAGGGTCAAACTTATTATTATGTCAATTTTAAAAAGCTACCACATCAACTTTTCATTAGCCATTTAAAGGTCGGTAATCAGAAAAGAAAAAGTCCAATGGTGAAACAATCATTTTTGTAACTTTTTATAGTTAGGTGACTAAAAGATAAATTTCTAATAGTTGGGTGATTACCATTGGAATTTACCCTTTAATATATTAATTAAAATTGAATAAAAATAAGATGTCTACCAACTAAACTAATTTTTGGAACGACATTTGGCAGCTTATATGAATGTTGTATGATGACAGAGCAACAGTTATTCGTTAATAATAACCACAAAAAGCGACCATATTTAAGTTCTTTTCCTTAAATATCTAAATTAGGTTAAATTTAATATTATTTAAATTTTATTTTTCATATAAAGAAACATCAAACATCCTAAACTACGTCTCAAATTTTAAGTCATTCTAGTTATATCTTCAAATTATAATATTATATTATTAAAATTATTATGTTGTCAAAATTATTAATTTAACTGTTAAATTCGAAATGAAAATTTAAAATAAACATTTTAAAAATAGATATTATAAAAGTCTTAATTTTTGAGTTTTTGAAGCTTTTATGAAAATTATCGCTACTTTTCTTTTCTCTAGTTTTATTTTATTTTTAGTTTTAGAAATTTTTTCTTTAATTTTTTTAAAATTATGTATAATTTAACTATTAAATTAATAATTTTAATAATGATATTAATAGTTTAAAGATTTAATTAAAATATATTAGAATTTATGGTAGCGGAAATTGACTCTAGAAGTCAATCTATAGCAAACTCAAAAAAGCCCATTAAGTGGCAAAAGGAAATAGGGCCATAAACCCTAAAACCATCATCAACACCCTCTTCTTTTACGACACGTGTCATTAACCCAAGGCCCTCGCCATGGATTCCTTTATGTACCGAGAGCGAGAGAGACCCTCTTTCCAAGCAACTCAATCTCTTCATCTCTCTCTCTTTTATCTTTTGCTCTCTGTTTTCCAATTCTTTCAATTAAGACCGCCTTTCAATTCAAATCCCCACTTTCTTGTTCTTTTTAAGTATCAGAGCAAAATTGAGGAACTTCGGGTTAACAATGACACAGAGCTTTGACAGTCTTTTCACCATGGAAGATACTGAGGTCGCCAATATCCTGTTAGAGCTTCCCCGTCTCATATTACGCCCTCCTCGCTCTTCTTGTACTTGGGGCTGCCGGAGGAAGAGATCTGTTTTCACATCTTCGCCGCCGCTGCTTCCTTCTTCGGCAGTCGTGGGACCCGTCGAAAATGTCGTATCTTCAAGCCCTGATACACCCCTGTCTTTTTGTCCCAGTGAAGCAGATGAGAAGCCTCTGCCTCTGCCTCCCAAGAAAAAAGCTTCTTCGGTTGATATTCTTAAAAGCGTACGTTGTTTTATCTTCGTTTATGGTCATCATCACTTTCAATTAATTTTCTTTCTTTTTAGAGTTCATTGTCTTTACACGTGTGCTCTGTTTACTGATCCATCTCCGTTCTGGGTTTTTTGTTTTCTTAATAAAACAGAAAAAAGAACAACTTCTAGAGATGGTCGAAGATTTTACCCATAGCAATGAATTACTCAAAAGGGTGAGTTTATTTTTTTTACTCGTTTTCTTGAATATCACCGCATTATCTTCATCTTTTTTACCTGTTCTTCGATTCAATATTTTACTAAAATCCTTGATTTCTCGGAATTCAAACAGGATATAGAGATTAAAAGGAAATTGCTTGATCAACAACTAGCTGAGAATCTGGAGTTGAAATCCAAGAAACAAAAGGTTTTTAATTAATTAATTTATTTCTGTTTGCTTTCTTTGATGAAGTGGGGTCGTGTTGTTTTTCAAGTTTATCACATTTTTTTAAAAAATTATTTTCTTTTTGGTCTTAACAGTTAAATCAGCGTGTACTCACACCAGAATCAACCCAAATTAGTGTTGGTGAACATCAACAAGGAATTCCCAGCAGGGTTCATCAGCAACCGTTGACGATGGATCAGATGGTTGAAATGATGTCAATGTTACCATCATCAAAGGGTATCCCAGACCTCAACGTTTCGGCAGAAGAAGCATTCATGGATGTGGACATAGTAAGCAAAAGCAGAGCAGCAGCAGCAAGGTTTAAAAGGAAGCAAATTTGCAGAGCAAAGAATTTGAAAGGTGTTTATAAAGCTGGGTGCCCTTTAACATGAGTTTTGTGTCGGATTTTTTTCATCTTTTTTTACGGCGGCATTAACGTAGGGTGTATGGAAAATTGTAAATTAGAAGGAAAGTGATATGGAGAAGAGAAATTATTTGATTTGGTATTGATATTCTTAATAAATGCTTTTTGAGTATCTTTGAATGATTGATTCTGGTTTTACTTGGTGAGCAAGTATTTAGCTTTGGTTTTAGGGCGTCTTTATTTTGCTAAAAAACTTGCACCTGCTCAATTTATGACATAAAATATGGATATTATGTTCTTCTTGAAGTAGCAATTTGACAAGAATGTAATTAGGCGAGATGCTTGTACCACCCAGTCCCCAAACGTACCAATAACTGCAGGTGTGGGCGTTTCACAATCACGCACATGGAAAGGGCGTGGACTAGTTTCTAAACTTAACTCTCCTAATACTCCTTTAACTAAACTAATTATAGGAACTAAAAACCCATATTAAACTCGCGCGTACAAACCCATCATATAAATCCATAAACCCTAAAATCAGTCTAATCCTCTTCATTGTCTGAAACGTGTCAATAACCCATTGCTCTCGCCAAGGGTTCCTTTATATGCTGAGGGAGAAGCCAGGCTCTCTTTCCAACCAACTCAATCTCTCCCTCTATCTTTTGCTCTCTGTTTTTCAATTCAGTCCCTTTTCTTGTCTTTTAAGCATCAGAGGAAAATTGAGGAATTTTGGGGTTAAAAATGAAACAGAGCTTTGACAGTCAATTCACCATGGAAGATATTGAGGTTGCCAATATCATGTTGGAGCTTCCCCGTCTCATATTACGCCCTCCTCGCTTTTCTTGTACTTGGGGCTGCCGGAGGAAGAGATCCGTTTCCACATCTTCTCCGCCGCCGTCGCAACAGCCGCTTTCTTCTTCCGCCATCGTGGGACCCACCGAAAAGGTCTTATCCTCAAGCCCTGACACCCCTCTATCCTTTTGTCCCAGTGAACCAGATGAGAAGCCTCAGCCTCAGCCTCAGCCTCCCAAGAAGAAAACTTCGGTTAACACTCTCAAAAGGGTACGTCGTATTATCTTCGTTTTGGGTTATCACCACTTTGAATAAACTTTCTTTCTTTTTTCGAGTTCATTGTCTTTACACGTGTACTCTGTTCACTGATCCATGTCCATTCTGGGTTTTCTTTTTCCTTGTTAATAAAGCAGAAAAAAGAACAAATTTTAGAGATGGTGAAGGATTTTACCCATCGCAATGAATTGCTTAAAAAGGTGAGTTACATTAATAAGTTGTCATTTTCTTGAATATTTCACTAAAATCTTTGATTACTGTGAATTCAAACAGGATATTGAGATTAAGAGGCAATTGCTTGATCAACAAATAGCTGAGAATTTGGAATTGAAATCGAAGAAACAAAAGGTTTTAAATTTATTTATTTATTTATTTATTTCTGTTTGCTTTTTTTATAAAGTGGGGTGGTATTGTTTTTCAAGTTTATCACATTTTTTAAATATTTTCCTTTTGGTTTCAACAGTTAAATCAGAGTCTTCTCACACCAGTAACAAATAAAAGGTTGGATCTTGGGGTACAATCAGCCCAAGTTAGTATTGGTCAATACCATCATTATCAACACCAAGGAATTCCCAGCAGGGTTCATCACCAAACGTTGATGATGGATCGGATGGTTGAAATGATCTCAATGTTGCCATCATCAAACGGTATCCCAGACCTCAACGTTGCCGCAGAGGAAGCATTCATCGATCTAGACACAGTAACAAAGGGCAGAGCAGCAGCAGAAGCAAGGTTTAAAAGGAGGCAAATTTGCAGAGCAAAGAATTACAATGCCATTTACAAAGCTGGGTGCCCTTTAACGTGACTTTTGTTATTTTTATCCTTTTTTGCTCTCTGTTTTTATTTACAGAATGGAAAATTGTAAATTAGAGGGCGATTGAGAATATATTTGATTTGGTATTAAATGTTTATAATAAATGCTTTTTCAGTATCTTTGAATGATTGATTCAATAGAAGATTTTGCTTTGGTTTTTTGGTGTGAAAGAATCTAAAGTGAGATTCAAGGAACCTAAGATTTGCTATAAAAAATCTACAGCACACGCCATGGTTAACCGCGAGAGTTTCTTGGGTGATTGGAACTTGAGAAATTTGGTCTAATCCTGGTTTTGATCCTTTAAAATTTTCAAAAACCAAAATTGTGAGGATGGAAGTGGGTTCTTGACACCCAACAAGCACAAGGTTGCTGACTTTGAGACAGTTTGATGGTCCTCCACCTATGCTTTAAGTAGTAAAACAAAATGGATGGTTGGCAACTAGGAACCACTTATACGGAATTCTTTTTGACTGTGTGCCTGTTGGCTGCAATGCACGATAAGAAAGACTACTCCCCACTTCCAAGTAATTTTCTTATGCATCTCAAATAAAATTCATCTTTATACATCATCTCGTGTATGTAGCATGTTATGTGTAACTATCTGATTATTCAATCAATCATCTAAGTTTTCAACAATAGAAATTGATAAAATTTTTAACAAAAATGACCAATTTTCTTTTTAAGTTAGGGTAATTAATTTACTTATTTTTCAAATAATAGAGTAAAATACAATCTAATTTATAATATAAGACCTTATATGATATCCCAATTTAGATAATAACACATACATTTAATTTTTTTGGTAAATTCGTTTAAAATTTAAAACAAATTACAAGTCGTAGACATCTTAATTGATTTAAGGATGTTAAAATTTGAACCACCTACTAAACGTTTAATCGATTCACTTCGAATGGAAAGGTTTTTCTTTTTTCTTCTTGAATAATCGAGGTGGGATGGGGCAATTATTTTTGTTTGAAACGCAAATATTGGAGCAGTTTTTGGAATATGCTTGCCTCGTCCTGCTCCATATTTTAAAATTTTTTATTATACATTAAATGAAAAGTATGTAACACATATAATGGGGTCATAAAAATTTATATTTGACTTCAATTAAAACTTAAAAATTTTAAATTTATATCTAATTCGGTTATATATTAATCATTTTCCATTAAGCAAGTTTTAATGAAAAAAAATCTCAAAGTTAATATGATGAATAAATATCTAACATGTATTTACATAAAAAAGATATTAAACAATACAAAATAAAAGAGATGAAAAAAAAATTATAATAATTGCTAGCTCAAATGTAGTTATTTATAAGTGTAGTATATGTTATAGAACATGAATGTGCATGATCTTCCTTATCAAGCACCCGACAAGACGCTCTTATTTTGTGAACCTATCGAACTCTATTTAGAGTTAGAGACAGAATCTTTTATTGTAGTCCTAGTATATGTTTGGATATATTCTCTTTAATTTTCCTAAATAAGAGGATAAACGCATTTTAGCACGCTCGAATCCACATTCTCTTAGAGCTAAAATTTAATCAATTGACAGCATATTTAAATATATTCCGATTATTAATTTAATCGTGTTTTATAATGATCAATTATGATTGTAATTACAATTATGACTCCGGATGCAACTTCCAGAAAAAAAAAATATTAATTGAAGGTTTAACATATAAATATCTTCTTAAAAAGATATAATATAATAATAATTGTATACTTCCTTTTGTATTTGCATTGGAGTAGGAGTAGCTCTAAACTCTCTAATTGGGTTTTTAAGGAGCGTGAATGAAGGAAAGGATAAAGCTTATCAGTCGAAATAAGAATCCCAATGGGATTCAAGGTTTTTGTGTTTTGGTTAAGTTTCCAGCAAGCGTAGGGAACCCCTTTTCTTGTAATATATAAACTTTGAGAAGCATATATAGACACAGAGCACAATGAGATAGTAATATTTTGATTCTATGGAGAGGGGAACATTCTAGGTATGAGAAGCTCGCCCATTAACTGCGAGCGATGTCTGCACCTCATACTTCCATGACACTGATGCATATACCTTTTTGTTTCTACTTTTATTTTATTCATCCAGTTCCCTGCCTGCTTTATTTCCTTATAAGTTTTAAACACACTTTTTGAGTTGCCGCAAAACATTAATTTTAAGAAAAAATTTGTTAGTTAAATATGATAGTTATCCACATTCAAATTATCATTAGATTAGCATTTAATATTTTATTTTAATGCATCTAATTAGATTATTATATTAAAATACTAGTTAGAATTGAAAAATTACAGTCGTTAGTAAAATCGAAATTATCGTTGCTTTTAGTTTAAAAGATGAAAATCTTCTATCATTCCTATACTTAAAGTATTTTGATTAAATACAACTTCTTAACATTTAATAAACAAAATGATGAAAATATAGAATTAATATATTTTAAACTTAGTTAAACAACAATGTCTTTAATCATGGAAGACCTTATTAGCAGAGGTTATTAAGTAAAACCGATAATACTTATGTTGAATATAGTCTGGAAAGAGCAAACAGCATAATCCTGAACCTGGGAAATACAGAGTTAAACAAAGACACACCAACAGCCACACAGTATTACATAAGCATGTAAAAGCCGCAAATATGTAATAATAATTGCCCAAATATTTTAAGACTCGTAGTTCTCTTCCACACCTTCCTCCCCCTCGTACTCGCCCTCTTCCTCGACCGTGGCGTCCTGGTATTGCTGATATTCAGCCACCAAGTCGTTCATGTTACTTTCCGCTTCGGTGAATTCCATCTCATCCATCCCTTCACCAGTATACCAATGCAAAAAGGCCTTGCGACGGAACATCGCTGTGAATTGCTCACTTACCCTCCTAAACATCTCTTGGATTGATGTCGAGTTCCCGACAAATGTCGACGACATCTTCAAACCCTTTGGTGGGATATCACAGACACTGGACTTCACATTGTTGGGAATCCACTCCACGAAGTATGATGAATTCTTGTTTTGGACATTGATCATTTGTTCATCAACTTCTTTCGTGCTCATTTTGCCTCGGAACATAGCTGAGGCTGTCAAGTAACGGCCGTGACGAGGATCGGCAGCGCACATCATGTTCTTGGCATCCCACATTTGTTGTGTCAGCTCTGGGACGGTGAGGGAAATGTAATGCTGGGAACCACGGGATGTGAGCGGTGCGAATCCAACCATAAAGAAGTGAAGACGTGGGAATGGGATCAGATTTACGGCTAACTTTCGGAGGTCGGAGTTCAGCTGTCCAGGGAACCTCAAGCAGCATGTTACACCACTCATTGTTGCAGAAATCAAATGGTTCAAATCTCCAACTGAAAAATTATTAGTGTTGGTGTTAATTTCAGAATCTAAATTGTTTCACATTATAGTGAAAATGAACAATCTATCACTCACAGCTAGGAGTAGTAAGCTTTAGAGTCCGGAAACAAATATCATAAAGTGCCTCATTGTCAAGAACCATGCATTCATCAGCATTCTCTACCAGCTGATGCACGGAGAGGGTGGCATTGTATGGCTCCACAACTGTGTCAGAGACTTTAGGTGAAGGGAAAACAGAGAATGTCATCATCATCCTATCTGGATATTCCTCTCGAATTTTCGATATTAGGAGAGTTCCCATGCCTGAGCCTGTACCTCCTCCAAGTGAATGGCATACCTGGAAGCCTGGTCAAGAAATAACATAAACAAGTGAGCTTCATTAACCAATTCAAAATGACAATGGCATATCTATTTTGGGCTCCCTTAAAGTTACTCGATTCAATAATCCACCATCACCATTTTAATGATCTGTAGCTTCTTAATTGGCTGCAAGGGTTTTTTTAACAAATGTACGGGCCAACATTGATTACGAAAATAAAGTTTAAACACCTGATTCGACAAAAAAGTAATTTAAGTATTTAACTCAAACAAAGAACATAGTTTTAAAGTCCGCCTTAAAAATTCACCATTGTCATTGTCTATGACACATTGTTATTACATTATTACAGCAACAACAGAACAAATGATCACAATATTAGTCCATTTCAGCTAGATCAGGATCCAGAGATATGGTCATTTATTATAATTTAACATGTCATTGTTAGTATAATGTACTTCAAAAATATGCATAAACAAGATCTGATACTAATCCCAATTTCTATAATGTACTGTGTCATTGTTATTACTATAAAACAGATTAAATATCCACATGGTTGGTGTAATTATGCTCATTAGTTATGATTCTCCAGTCTCATTTAGATTTTTTTTTTTACATTTTTCTTCAAAATTCAGGTATTAAAATGTGAAGAACCCATGATAACAATAATGTAAAGACAATAATTACATGGTGATGAGCTGGTATGGGTCGCCAAGGGTCCAACAAATGCATAGAGAAGTTTATCAATTTCCATGAGATCTAACCTTAATGTTAAATTTTACAAAGAAACAAAACAATAGCTAAAAAATATTTGATCCAATAAAGGAGAAAACGACATCCAGCTGGTCAATCACAATCAAGATAAAGACACATGTATTCCTTTGCCTCCAAATTGGACAAAAAGCAGCTCAGATTCTATACTTATTTTCACAGTGAATTATGATCAACCATAAATTCAAGATATTACTACTCTCTACAGTGTCATGGATGGATAAAATAAGATACTTTATCCTCGATATGGCCAACGCCAAAGAAAAACAAATCAACAGGAAAGCAGATATATATCGTTATCATGAAATGAAAGTTATATCGTAATACAGCTGAGTAGTATGATCAAATAATTGCCTGCTAGTTTGGTTTTAATTAAACAAGAAACAAAAATAATAATCATCTATTAAATTATTAATCTTCTACTTCAACGACAACATTAATGATCAATAATCTGCTAAATTCGAATATATATTTACTTATTCATCCATTGCTGTATCTGTATTCCGTATATTGATTTTTGCCCGAGGATATCAAATTCTAAACAGAAACGTAGAAAAATAAACATTGATGTGAATAAAAAATAAGTAGAGTAAGTGTGTTGGAATGGATGAGGAAAATACTACGATCAGAATCACTTGAACCAAAATCAACGCGGAAATTTAGCTAAATGAAAGTATCTAAGAGAAACATGAAAAAAGGCAGAGGAATCGCATGTAGTATATAATAGTATATACCTTGCAAGCAATCACAATTCTCAGCCTCTTTACGAACAACATCAAGAACAGAATCAATCAACTCAGCTCCTTCGGTATAATGACCTTTAGCCCAGTTGTTACCCGCACCGGATTGTCCAAACACGAAATTATCGGGCCTAAAGATCTGTCCATAGGGACCGGATCTGATACTATCCATAGTACCAGGTTCAAGGTCCATGAGAACAGCACGAGGAACGTACCTTCCACCAGAAGCCTCATTGTAATACACATTGATCCGTTCCAATTGTAGATCAGAGGACGAAGATTCATCTCCAGTGTAACTTCCGGTGGGATCGACGCCGTGCTCGTCGCAAATCACTTCCCAAAACTTGGAACCGATTTGGTTCCCGCATTGGCCACCTTGAACGTGAAGGATTTCTCTCATGGTTTGGATTGGGAGAGGAATGGAAGGGGATATGTGGAGGGGAAGGGAATGGGACGGGAAAATGGTAATAATTATAGAGCGGGATGGATGGATATATATTTTTGAAGGGATTGTGTCTGTTTGTATTTTGGCTGTCGTGTGATACACGAGGGAAAGTGGAGGGTGTGGGTTCGTTTAAAGTTTAAAACGGAAAGGGAGTTTGTTGGGTGAAAAACGGTAAGGGCGCGCCATTTTAAGATTTTTGGGTTTTAATTAGATGTCAGAACGTGTCTTTCGGAATTTCCATTATCATTCTCTTATTACCTTTCCCTTCTCCCGTATGTTAGATAATTCCTCTTTCAATTTGTTAAATGTATTTATTAGTGCGAGTTTAATAATTAATCTTTTTATATTTTGTAATTTTAGTGATTATTTTATATTTTTTTAAAGTTAAGTGATTATAACGTAAATCTTTTCATAGTTTAGTGATCAAAGAGTAAATGAATTATGTTTGGGTTCGTATTTATGTTTATTTGAGTTTGTTTGTTTATTTTTTGTGTTGGTTGAGAAAATGTTGTGGTCATGGCCCATTTCAATTAAATGAATATGCTCGCAAATAATTTTTTTTAGAGTTTTACTATTATAAATATAACATATTCATAAGTATCCGAGTAATATAGAACTAAATTAATAGAAAGCACAACAGATATTTGAATTAAAGACTCAAACTTAAGTATTTAAAGACCTAAATTTATGAACTTATAATCGAACGTATACATCAACAATTAAAAATATATTCATTCATTTAACTCGGGAAACAAATATAAACAACAAAAAAAATTAAAATATTCATCGGAATTTTATTACAACTCTATTGGTAATTGGTTCTGACTCATCTGAACCGGGGATTGCTTGGTTGGCCCAATACTAGTGGGTCATAGTTAGGCCGCTGGACCTGGATGAAATCAAATTCTAAGGATTTTTTGCAAGGGTTAATTTATAAAGCATTTTCCCAATTGTAAATGGAAAAAGGCAAACTCAACGTGTTCCTCGAATGCTTAACAATAACAATGATATATATTATCAAGCGTTTAATTATGCATAAAATGAAAATTAATTAATTCTTTAATTATCAATTATAATTAATTTTAAAATATGTTACAAAAATATAAATTTCTACTAAACGTAGTATTAGTTTTAAGCTCATATTACGGATAACATATTTTATTTGATCAGAACTATCACATAAATTATTCATAAGGTTCATAAAAGCAATTCAGGTATCCTCTATTTCCGTTTTACATCTTTTCAAAATTTGTTACTATCCTTTGCAAAGAGTAAAAAATAAATAATTTAATATTAGTTACAAACTAATATAAAAAATTATAAGCAAAGAAATAAAAATAAACTTAATTCTCAATGTAATACTATTGTTAAGGAGGAATCGACTCTCTTATTGGGAGAAGTCTTTGAAGTGTTGTCCTTGAAGTAGCTAATCTGAACTTCGAACAATGGTTGTATTGTACCCAGAATTACTATGTTTGATTTTAATATTGAGATTTTGTCTTTTGACTCTGAAGAGAGTCCAAAGGGGTTCATGGAATTTGTCAAGAATGTCTAGGATCCACCAAGAAAATGTTTTATCATTTTGGCCTTGGTGGGATTTAAACCGAATCCCTTTAAGAACACTACCACTTAGCGAATGGTAGACCCTAAGCACTTCCGATAAATTCCAAAAACCCTTTTAGGCTCTCATCAGAGTCGAGAGATAAAACTTTGGAGCAAAAATCAAGTATAGACACATCAAATATAATACCTCCACTGTTTGAAGTCTAAATCAACTGTTTGTTAAAAAAAATTTGAATAAGAAAACCGATTCCATCAACAACTATAGATAAACTATATTCTAATTTTTTTTCCTATTTATAACTCAAAGGAGAGGCTTATAATTTAATAGTCCTATAATGTGCTGTTTCATGGGAGCCACATTAAGGGATGGCTGCTAAATCAGGTAGTTGTCCACTGTTATATAGAAAATTGCACAACGTACATATTGATTTTATCTTACACTAATTTTTATGGAACTTGGAATATTTCCGTCCCTACGCATTTAATGGGTCGTCGAGGGCATGGACTGATTACATGCACTACATACAACCACTATTTTCTAATATATATATATATATATATGTGATTCCATTCAAACATGGACCAACGCAACCGAGTCAAGTTACGAACATGACAGATACCGTGCATTATGAGACTCATAATTCAACTTTTTCTCTGCGTCGATTTCGGGTTTTTGTTAAACATATATACATGTTGACTATAATATCCATTAAGATAAATATTTAGCTCGAAGAATAATACAAGACCCGACATTTCACAGGCAGTTAGTATAGTGAGCAGGTATATGCATAATCCTGGAAAAGGACATTGGCAAGCTGTGAAATGGATTCTACGGTATATTCAGAAGACCGTGGATGTTGGATTATTGTTCAACCAGGATAATACACTTGGTAAAGGTGTTATTGGGTACGTTGATTCTGACTATGCCGGTGATTTGGACAAGCGAAGATCAACCACCGGTTATGTGTTTACACTTGCTGGAGGACCAATAAGTTGGAAGTCTACACTACAGTCTACAGTTGCATTGTCAACCACAGAAGCCGAGTACATGGCTGTAACAGAGGCTGTAAAGGAGGCTATTTGGTTACAAGGTATGGCTAAAACCTTGGGGTTGGTTCAGGAGCATATTAACGTGTATTGCGATAGTCAAAGTGCTATTCATTTAGCAAAGAATCAAGTCTATCATGCACGTACAAAACATATCGACGTACGATTCCATTTTGTGCGGGAAATTATTGAAGAGGGGAAAATTTGTCTTCAGAAGATCAAGACTGCAGATAATCCCGCAGATATGATGACCAAGGTGGTAACATCAACCAAGTTCGAACATTGTTGGAACTTGATTAATATCCTGCAAGTTTAACAGTTGAAGAAGGCACTATCAAGTATTGTTGTCAAAGGCAGAAAGAATTGTGTGAAAATAAGATTATCCTAATCAAATCTTCAAGGTGGAGATTATTGGAACCCACCCATTGTTTGAAAAGTCAAAAAGGGTGGGCACCGAAAGTAGAAAGTAAAATTGGTTGGCAAGTTGGGTTAAAAGTTGGCATGGGATAATTGCAATTTTGGTCCCTAATTGTATAGGGACATTGCAAGTTGATCCTTGAACCTCAACTATAAATAGGCCTAACCATTTCTTACTTTCTTCATCCCATAATTGCCATTCTCTACTTAAGGCATTATTCTCTCTCTCTATTTGTAAATTTCACTTGTAATTTTTGGAGTGAAATATATTTGGTAGTGCCCGAGGACGTAGGCAAAATTTGCTGAACCTCATTAAAATTCTGGTGTTCTTTATTATTTGTTTTGCATATTTTGTGAATGTGATTGTAATGATTTATTGTGCTATTAAATTACGATAGAGGGATATTCTGGCTAGGAAAGACTTGGTATTTAAGTGATCTTCGTGATCTACCTCTCTTTCCTGGGAATTGAACTTAGTGTGATTTTTCAGTACAATAATTTTACTCTTTCACACGCTTCCGCGCAACAAACTTCAATCTCACGGTTTCTATATTAAGGTCTTGAGGTAATACTAGGTCATCTCTGAGTACTCAAAGTTCAACTTTTACACTAATTGCATTAGGGGTGTGACAAAAAGAGCCAATCACCCAATGACCCTAATGATCGTGGATAATCATCCTACTTTATTTAGATAACCATCGGAATTCAATTTGACCTATCCCGACGGAGGAGGTTTCCATGCAACTGGAACAATGTCAGGAAGATTGAAATTCTTTGAAAAGACTAAAGGATCACGACACAACCAAATTTCTCATAAGGCGAAAGGAAAAACAATGAACCAAGGAATTGAAGGATGTTGGACTCACTTTTTTGAGGTGACATTACCTTGAATCCATTCTTCCCAATTACTCGGTTGAGGAGACCTAAACCAACAATGAAAATAAATAGAATTCTACAATTGCTGGACAATATACATTCCCGAAACAGATGGATAATGGATTCTTATTCATTAGAGCAAAAAAGGACAAAGATCTATTAAGTTCATACCACGACGATCATAAAGGTTTAGGTGGGAAGAGCTTTCCACCGACATTTCCAAAGGAAAAAAATTTAATGTTGGAGGAAGGTGAGCTTTCCCTATCAAATTCTAGAGATTTAAATTGCTAGAAGAGGGGGTGCCAAGAGAGGGAGCATTGCCTGCTAGGATGGAGGAGTAGGTACTTGACAGGGTAAAGGATCTAGATTTCGAATGACCACAGCAAACAAAATCCTAGCCAAGCTAGGAGACGATACAAGAATGCTTAAGAACACATCAATCACATATTTTGGAAGTTGGTAAGAAATTGAATGATGCTCACTAAAAGACCAACTATTGCAGACTTGTTCAAGAGACCGAACTCCTTCAAAAATGTTAGAGGGCCTTGTACTAGCTAGCGGAGAGGGTTTCTTCCCAATCAATTGTCACTCCAACATTTCACAGAACTGTCATCCTTAATAACCCCTCTTATCCCTGACTCAAAATATAACTAATCTTCCTCAAAAAAGACCAAATCAAGTATGTATTCTTTAACAGATGCAGTTGTCTACTAATACCGAGGATGGATTGGTTGCATCAAAGAATCGTTAGAACAAGCTTTTATACCAAACTAGGCTATGTCCCATGTTCCTAGAAAAAAGCCATGAATTTTATATTGGCTTTGTACTGAAATTGGTCATGGGATACAAGTCTTTCACACTACTGTTAAACTATATGAGGTGCTTTTTGTAGGCATAATCGTGAAACAAATGAGTGAAGTATTAATTCGGTTACATGAAAAATTAATATTATACACAAGTAGAGGTGCTCATGGGCTGGGTCTAAAATTTTTTTGGCCTACATCTTAGGCTAGGCTTGACCCAAAATATGGGCCTAAAATTTTGTCCAAGCCCGGCTCGGAAAAAAGTTTTAAGTCCGAATCCGGTCCAGCCCGGCCTGACCTATTTTTTTAATAAACACCAAAAATTTATTTTAAAAATAAAAAATTAAAAAAAGTATTTTAAATTTTAAAAAATATATTTATTATATTCAGGCCCGGCCCAAAAAAAGTGGTGCCTGATTTTTTTGCCCAAACTCATATTTCAGGCCTATATTTTTACCCGAACCCTCTCATATTTCGAGCGGGCCGTCGGGTAGGGCCAGATTGCCCGGCCCAGGAAGTCATCATAATATTTTTTAGAGCAAGTTGAATTTAATAAATTAATTGAATCGTACACTATTTACAAACCTAAAATCCGGAAAAAAAATGTTATGATTTTATTTTTTGGAGGTAGAAATTTTGGTTTTATTAAACTTGAGGATTTCGGTCCATTCACATTTAATGGGTCGTCGAAGCCAGTTTTCTAACATTTTTAAAAAAGTCTTGGATTCAAACATGGCTCGATGAGTAGCCGAAAAGAAACCATGTAATTGGAAGAGTCTAATAAGTGTAGTTACGAAAATGAGATAATGAGACTCAATTTTTCCATGCGTCATGAAGGACTCAAGACTTTTCTATGAAGTAAAGGAAGGGGCAGCGCGCTAGTAAACGAAGGACCTGCCAACGCAGACAATCCTGAGCTGTAATTTCTGTATAAAAGGGTGCTGAGAATTGGTGTTAGAGGCATCACAGCACTTCCACAATAGTAAAATCTTTTATTAGCCAATGGCCAATGCCATCATGCATTCAACTATGCTTCTTCTGCTTTCGGGGTTGCTATTGGCTATCTTCAAAACCACAGGTCTCTCTTTCATTCTTTACACTATCTTTTGTGTTTCTTTATGAATTATATGTTTCTATATACAGACCCAAAGCCAGAAAATATTTTTCTTTTGAGGAGGCAAAATTCAATTTTATCATTTAATAATTCCTTTAGGTACAAAGCATCTCCAACATTTTTCATATGTCCATTACTTACTAATACTTGTTTGTAATTATTATGCGGTTTGTAGGTATAAATTTATGAGAAGATATTGTATAAAATTGTGATTTTATGTCATTTTTATTCTTTTCCAATAGGCCGATGATGACAAATCAGATTTTTCTTCTTGATTCTCAGTTTTTTCCTCCTAAAAAAAATCAAATCCAACTAAAAATGCTAAAAATGTGGAGTAAAAATCTGATTTGTTATTCTCCTATTAGATAGAGATAAGGATAACATAGAATCACATTTTCATACAATCATTTCTTATAAATCTATATTATTTCAATAAATCAAGTTATATATCATACATCATATATATATATATATATAAAGAGCTATAATTTTTTTTTAAAAAATTAGCATGGTTCGCCAATCCTTTGCATTTGGTTTGTTATCAAATAATTGAGTAAAAAATTTAGGATTAAAATATGTTTGAAATATTTGTATTCTTTGTAACTTTGAAGTTTAGTTTTTGTATTTTTATTTTTTAGAATTTAGTTTCTCTATTATTCAAATCTAAAAATTTAGGTCTAATTGGTAGTTCATTTGAATTTTTTTAAAAACAAAATCCAACTTTTTATTAAATTAAATGACAAATGATTAGGTTAGGTAGAAATTGTTTAAATAAAATTATGATTATGGTCTCACTACTATATTTAAATTTTGGATTTAGTATCGATATTTTAATTTGATATAATTTAATTCTTGTATTCTTATAATATCATTAGTTGGTCCAAACAACTGACACCCTTAATTATTTCAATTAACATGATGAGGTCGATTTTTTTTCCTTAAAAAATACTTATTCCAACTTTTGTTCTAGAAAAGATTTTTTGTGTTAGAAAAGTACTTTTTTTAAAATAAAAAACTCATGTTAGCATTTTAACTAGAACAATTAAAGATGTTCTTAATTTGGACTAGCTAATGTCATCGTAAAAGTAGATGCCCAAATTATTTCAATTTAAAATATAAATATTAAATCCAAAATATGAATATAGTTAAAACTATAATTTGACTATTATTTTATATGCGTATATATAATTGTTTTTTTAAAAACACATTTTTAACACAAAAAATCTACCTCGAAATAGTTGAGGATGATAACCATTTAGGCTAATTAATGTTATCATAAAAGTAGATAATCAAATTATGTAAAATTAAAATATAAAATTTAAATCTCAAATGAGATCATATTGGAGGGATTAGAATTAAAAATTTACCATTATCAAATTAAACTCCTAACCCTAAACTATAAGTCGACTGAACCACAAGTTTGAGTTGAAGTGTTCATTTAAAAACAGTCTTGGTTTGGATCCTTAAAAAACAAATAAATAAAAACCCTAAACCAGAAGCCATTTAAAGGGTAAGACGATTTTAAAATTAAGGCATTGTGGAATTAATGTGATGCAGGTGCTGAAGTTGGTGTTTGTTATGGAATGAAGGCAAATGACTTGCCACCAGCAGCAGAAGTTATCGACCTTTTCAAACAAAAGGGCATCAAACGAATGCGGCTCTATGATCCGAACCCAGATGCTCTGCAAGCCCTCGGTGGTACCAACATTGAGCTGCTGTTAGATCTTCCGAGTGCAAACCTTGAATCCGTTGCTGCGAGTCAAGCCAATGCTGATCAATGGGTTGAAGACAACATAAAGAAATACAACACTGTTAATTTCCGATACATCGCTGTCGGGAATGAAGTAAAGCCTACAGATTCATTTGCTCAATCCCTTTTTCCGGCAATGCAGAACATTCGTACCGCAATAGTTAATGCAGGCCTAGGGGATCAGATCAAAGTTTCCACCGCTACGTTTTTCGCTGCTATTGATAAATCATCTTTCCCTCCATCGAAGGGCAGTTTAGATCCTGAATATCAGAAACTTCTTGGCCAAGTCATAACTTTCTTGAGGGACAATCAAGCTCCATTGCTTGTTAACACGTATCCCTACTTTAGCCACATCGGAGACCCCGAACATGTTCCTCTTGACTATGCTCTCTTTACGGCACCGTCTGCTGTTGTGCAGGATGGTTCGTTGCAGTACCAGTACCTTTTCGACGCGATGCTGGATACCTTTTACTCTGCCCTGGAGAAAGCCGGTGGGGTATCAGTGGACATTGTTGTTTCGGAAACTGGTTGGCCATCAGACGGTGGACAGGCCACGAGTGTCGATAACGCAATGACTTACAACACGAAATTGGTTCAACATGTGAACCAGGGTAAGGGGACTCCGAAGAAACCCGAAAAAGCTATAGTAGCTTACCTGTTTGCGATGTTTGATGAGAATGAAAAAGAACCGGCATATGAGAAACATTGGGGGTTGTTTTTCCCAAAAAAACAGGAGAAATACTCCATTAGTTTCAATTAAAACCGGTAAAGCCATTTCTCTCAGTCTCGGGTATACTAAAGTTTACCATTGTCATCGCCTCTAAAGAAGGCAGCATAGGCCATATATAGAGGCAAATAAGCGTGGATGTCTACTGTAATTTTATATAATTGGGTGCGTTCTGCTCACTTCTAAGTTAAATAAAATGGTTTCGGCTATTATCCGACTACTTTCTGAATTAATTTTTAATATTTTAGACATCACATTATACATCTTTAAAGTATAGATAACACATTAAATATTTTATAAAAGTACAGGTGAAAATGTAATTTGACATTATTTTCTTTTCATAAATTTTATATTTTTTAAAAATATATTTACCATCACTATTATTACTATTAGTCAACAAACATGCGGCAAGTATTTCTTATCTTAAAAAAATATCTTCCATTCAAACATGGACCGACCTAAAGACTCTAATAAAATGCCATTATCTGACTCGTGACTCAACATTTTCAACGCGTCCATAACGGAGTCATATTATTAATTACGGGTATAATTTCAATATTTATATTGTTATCAATTTAATCCTTTTATTTAAATTTAATCATTATTATTTTAAAAAAATTTCAAAATTTAACTTTCTATTAAAAATTAATTCGACTCTTTTTAAATTTGACTATTTTCAAAAGATTAAGAGTTAAATTTAATTAAAAATAATGATTAAATTAATAAAAGATGTAAATATTAAAAGCAAATTTGACATTCTCCCTAATGACACTAGAAAATGGTTAACTAAAAACGAAGTTTGAGTAGAGAATTAATGAGTTATATCAAAGTCTTCCATTGATATTAATTTCGTATTCAATATATATATAAATAAATAAGAAAAGGAGATGATGAATCAAAGACTTTTCAGTGGAGTACTATACGAGTGGGCAGGGCGCTCAAAAACTGCCAATAAACAAATGGCAAAGTTAGGCTTGAATTAATGGTGGTAAGAGTTTTAATTCATGTACCATAATTTCATATATATATAGGAATACTAGACCTGCCAGCGAACACCATCCTGGGCTGTAATTTCTGTATAAAAAAGGGCGGTGAGAGTTGGTGTTAGAGGCATCACAGCACTTCCAGAATAATAAAATCTTTTATCAGCCAATGGCCGATGCCATCATGCATTCAACTATGCTTCTTCTGCTTTCTGGGTTGCTATTGGCTATCTTCAAAACCGCAGGTCTCCCTTTCATTCTTTACACTCTTTATGTTTCTTAGTGAATCATTTATACAGACCCATAACTAGAAACTATTTTTGGAGGTAAAATAAAATTATAAATTTTGGGAGAATATTTTGTTTTTTTAAAAACATCAACATCTGTCATATGTGTATTCTTTTTGGCGTAACTGAGATATTTTCTATATTCTTCTTTTTTCGGTATTTGTAATTGTTGGAGTTTTCCTTCTATATCTGACTTTTAGTTTATAAAAATAAAAATATAATTTCATCATTTTTATAGCTCATATTTTTATAATTTTTTAAAAATAAAATTAAAATTTTATAATTTCGAAAGGTTTCATTGTAGGGCATGCATGGATCCATGAGTATATTTTAATCATAATCAAATTTTCATTTATATATAATTGTATCAAATTAAAGTTTATATATAATTTTAAAATTTATGAAATTAGATTAATTTGGCGAAACTTTTAAAAATCACTAATCACAAGACAACAAGACAAATATTTTTATGAATTTTAAAAATTGAAAATCTGTATTTTTTTTATATCTCACGCACCATTGGTAGGAGTAAATCGTTGTCCCCTAAACTACTAGCAGATACTTTCTAAACTCCTAACAGATACTTTCTGTAATCGGTATTGTGACTTTGTGAGTATGGAGTGAACCACGAGCAAAGTGATAAAAGATTTACGTTAAAATATTCTATTGAACTCAGTTTTGAGTTTTTAGAGTCCAATCCGAAAAGCTATTCAAAGTGTAAAATGTTTGATTTTAAAATTAAGGCATTGTGGAACTAATGTCATGCAGATGCCCAAGTTGGAGTTTGTTATGGAATGATGGGAAATAACTTGCCGCCAGCAGCCGAAGTAATCGATATTTACAGAAGAAAAGGCATCCAACAATCGCGACTCTACGCTCCCAACGAAGCTGCCCTACGAGCCCTCGGAGGTACCAACATCAGGCTGCTATTAGATGTTTCGAATCCTAGACTCGAATTCCTTGCAGCTAGTCAAGCCAATGCTGATCGATGGGTTCAAGATAACGTCAGGCGATACAGCACCGTTAATTTTCGATACATCGCTGTCGGGAACGAAGTAAAGCCATGGGATCCATTTGCTCGGTTCCTTTTCCCAGCAATGCAGAACGTTCATAATGCAATAGTTAAAGCAGGCTTAGGGAACCGAATCAAAGTTTCTACGGCTACGTTTTTCGGTGCTATGGAAGTATCTTTCCCTCCGTCTCAAGGCAAACTTCGTGGCGATTACCAACAACTTCTCGGTCCAGTCATAACCTTCTTGAGGAACAACAGAGCTCCATTACTTGTTAATGTATATCCCTACTTTAGCCACATGGAAAATCCAAGAGATGTTCGTCTAGACTATGCTCTCTTTACGGCACCATCTGTCGTTGTGACAGATGGTCCATATCGGTACCAGAACCTTTTCGACGCGATGTTGGATGCATTTTACGCTGCCTTGGAGAGGGTTGGTGGGGGAAGTTTGGACATTGTTGTTTCGGAAAGTGGGTGGCCGTCGGCCGGTGGAACGGCTACGAGTGTTAATAATGCGAGGACTTACAATACGAATTTGGTTCGACATGTGAATCAGCGCAAGGGGACTCCGAGGAAACCTGGAAAAGCAATAGAAGTTTACTTGTTTGCGATGTTTGATGAGAACAATAAAGAACCGGCATATGAGAAACATTGGGGGCTGTTTTTCCCAAACAAACAGGAGAAATACCCAATTAGTTTCAATTAAAAGGGGTAAGGCCATTTTCTTATGAAAGCCAAGGTAGAGGCAATAAATGTGGTCTGATTATTGTAATTCCAGAGCTCAGCTCTTTGCGAGTGAAATAAAATGGGTTTCTCATAGTTATAAAAATACCATAATAATATATATGATGATAGTTTAAGTATCAGGTTAGACATTTTATGAAAATATAAGTATTAAATAATACATAAATTTATAGTTCAAGTATCACATTGGATATTTTTAAAGTACAAGCACCAAATTAAACCTTCTATTTTTTTATAAACCGTATATTTAAAAAAAATACATTTACAAATACTATTATAATTGATTGATTCATAATTTATGTGTGTAAAAAAGACTTTGGTATTAATATATATATATAGTAATTTTAGTAAACTGAAGGATTTCCGTCCGACTTACTTAGGGTAAGTTTGGATGGGCGGTGCGTTTGTCTATAGTTAGTGTAAAAACAGTGATGGCGAGGAGATTAAATACTATAGCGATATTGTAGTGTGAAACAAAAAGTAAGCTAAACGCACCGCACTGCACCCAATCGTCTATCCAAACTCACCCTTATTCAATGGGTCTTTGAAGATAAAGACTGATATAATAAAAATATGCCCTTCAGCTACATGCGACAAGTATTTCTTATGTCTTCCATTCAAACATGGACCAACGTAACTACAAGCCTCTAATAAGTTTACTTACCAATCACTCATTTTTCTCTCTGCGTCCATCACGGAGTAATATTATTAATAATAAAAAAGAAATGGAGATGATGACCCAAAGACTTTTCTTTGAAGTATAGGAGGGGGCAGGGCACTCGCAAGCTGCCAGTAAACAAATTGCAAAGTTAGGCT
Source organism: Gossypium hirsutum (assembly GCF_007990345.1). Taxonomy (NCBI): domain Eukaryota; kingdom Viridiplantae; phylum Streptophyta; class Magnoliopsida; order Malvales; family Malvaceae; genus Gossypium; species Gossypium hirsutum. The sequence goes on along the minus strand of NC_053442.1, from coordinate 68,957 downwards.
TGAATTAATGGTGGTAAGAGTTTTAATTTATGTACCCTAATTTTCCAGGAAGTAACCACAGACAATAATTTTAATTTTTGTATAAAAGGGTGGTGAGAGTTGGCGTTAGAGGCATCGCAGCACTTCCAGAATAGTAAAATCTTTTATTAGCCAATGGCCAATGCCATCATGCATTCAACTATGCTGCTTCTTCTTTGTGCGTTGCTAATGGCTATCTTCAAAACCACAGGTCTCTTTTGTGTTTCTTTATGAATTATTTATACCTCTATATACAGACGTAAAACTAAAAAATATTTTTGGGATAAAATAAAATTATAAATTTTTGAGAGAATATTTTATTTTTAAAAAATCAACATGTGTTTTATCTTTTTGTCGGTAATTCTGATTGCTTAACTCCTCATTTCTATATTTGTTTTATTGTTTATAAAGATTAATTTTTTGCTCTTTATGATTGCCTATCCTAATAATGTCATCTCAAATATTTGAATTCAAATAGGGTGATGCTAAAATTTCTTCTAGTAGAATTAAATTATATTTTTGCGAGTTAAAATGTAATTTCATCATTTTAATTTCAAGAGATAAATTTCAAAGTTATAGATAAATTTTATTTTGATTTAAGATAATTTTTACAAATTATTAATTAATATAGCATCATTTTATGTTTATATATTGCATATATAAATTATTATATTTATCCAATATAGAAATTATTTAATGTATTTATTTCTTGAAAGGTATATAATTTAATCAAAATAAAAGTCTTATGTATATGCAAGGGCGAAGCCAGAATAATTTTTTTAGGGGGGCCGAATGAAATTTTAATTTTTTATAGTATATATTTGTGTAATTTTTAAAGGATTAAATCAAATTTTTATAATTTTAGGGGGTCAAAGTAAAATTTTACCTTTACTAATTTAAAATTTTAAAAAATTTAAAACGCCTAAATGATAAATTACAATTAAAGTTTTATGTGTATAATTGGACCAAATCAAAGTTTATATATAATTTTAAAATTTATGAAATTAGATTAATTTAACGAAACTTTTAATAATCACTAATCATTAATAATTAAAGTTTCATGTGTAAGAAATGAACCACAAATAAAGTAATAAAACACAAATCCTCAGTTTTGAATTTCATCTCCAATTTCCGAAGCTATTCAAAGCGTAAAACATTTGATTTTAAAATTAAGGCATTGTGGAATTAACATCATGCAGATGCCCAAGTTGGAGTTTGTTATGGAATGATGGGAAATAACTTGCCACCAGCTGCCGAAGTAATCGACATTTACAAAAGTAAAGGCATCCAACAAACTCTATGCTCCCGACAAAACTGCCCTACGAGCCCTCGGAGGTACCAACATCAAGCTGCTATTAGATGTTTCGAATCCGAGACTCGAATACCTTGCAGCTAGTCAAGCCAATGCTGATCGATGGGTTCAAGATAACATCAGGCGATACACCACTGTTAATTTTCGATACGTCGCTATCGGGAACGAAGTAAAGCCACAGGATCCATTTGCTCGGTTCCTTTTCCCAGCAATGCAGAACGTTCATAAAGCAATAGTTAAAGCAAGCTTAGGGAACCAAATCAAAGTTTCTACGGCTACGTTTTTCGGTGCTATAGAGGTATCTTACCCTCCGTCGCAAGGCAAACTTCGTGGCGATTACCAACAACTTCTCGGTCCAGTCATAACCTTCTTGAGGAACAACGTGTTGGGAAGAAACCGAACAACCGAAACAAAGCGAAAGCACAACCGGTGTTCTTTCTCTCCCTATAACTCCTGTCAAAAATTATGGCAAGCACAATAGCACAAGATATGTTCTCTAGCAACCTTAATCAACCACAAATCAACTAATGCAACCACAATAAAAATAAATAGAGACACCGGTATTTTACGTGGAAAACCCCTCTAAATTAAGGGTAAAAACCACGGGACTTTAGAGTCCGATAAAGAGCTCCACTATCATCAAATGTTCGGCTACAAGATCACAATATCAAGCCTACAACAAGCATTCAACTCCGACAAGGCTAACAATATGTAATCTTTAGCAAAAGAGAGAAAAATGAGAGAACATCACCAAAAACGTAGCTGCTGAAAAATGGGTATTTCCGATGCTACAAGACTCGGATGAAAAATCCGACCGTACAAAGTCAAGAACACCTTATCGCCTAGCTGCTGTCCAAAAATCAGCTCAATCGAACCACGGATGGACCTTCGATCGAGGAGTTGATCACTGCTGCACCAAGCTTGAAAAACTGATTTTTTTTTCTTTCTCTCTGTTTTAATTTGAGATTTTTTTTTGTTTAGCTCTACAAAAATTTCTGCCCACATCACCCGTTAAAAGCCCCCCAAAAATGGCTTTTGACAAAACCAAAAAGAGACAATAAAATGTGGTAGAAATTATGGGTTTCCCACATAGTGGGACCCACACCTAACAAATCTCCCCCTCCAACTATGTAGGGAATGCCTCCATACCGGAGGTCAAACAACATGCTTCAAACTTTACTCTTGGTAAGGCCTTCGTCAACATATCAGCACCATTATCATTAGTGTGTATCTTCTCAAGCTCTAACAGCTTAGCTTCAAGAACATCTCGTATCCAATGGTACCTCACATCAATATGCTTAGATCTAGCATGAAAAGTTGAGTTCTTACCAAGATGAATAGCACTCTGGCTATCACAGTACAGGACATACTTCTCCTGAGTAAAACCAAGCTCATGCACAAGCTTCTTCATCCAAAGCATCTCCTTACACGCTTCGGTTGCTGCAATGAACTCTGATTCGGTGGTGGACAATGCAACACACTTTTGCAGTCTCGATTGCCATGCCACAGCTCCCCCTGCATAAGTGATTAAGTAACCTGAAGTAGATCTCCTTGAGTCAATGTCTCCAGCCATGTCTGAATCTGTATACCCAACAAGAACAGGTTTCTCATTGCCGAAACAAAGTTTCATGTTGGAAGTGCCACGAAGATATCTCATAATCCACTTCACTGCATTCCAATGCTCTCTGCCTGGATTAGAAAGAAACCGACTAACTGTACCAACGGCATAAGCCAAGTCTGGTCTCGTGCAAACCATTGCGTACATCAAACTACCCACGGCTGAAGAGTAAGGAATTTTCTGCATCTCTTCCTTCTCCTTTTCTGTGGAAGGATTATGCTTAACACTCAATCTAAAGTGCATAGCAAAGGGAGTATTCACCGCTTTAGCTTTGTCCATACTAAACCTTTGAAGTACTTTCTCAATGTACCTCTCTTGTGATAACCATAATTTCTTGGCCTTTCTATCACGTGTCAGTCTTATGCCAAGAATTTTCTTTGCTGGCCCCAAATCCTTCATTGCAAAGGATTTACTCAACTCTTGTTTCAACTTCTCAATTCTAGAAGCATTCTGACTAACAATAAGCATATCATCAACATAAAGCAAAAGAATAATAAAATCATCACCAGAGAATCTCTTAACAAACACACAATGATCAGAAGTAGTCTTCTTGTAGCCTTGCTCCCCCATAACAGACTCAAACTTCTTGTAACATTGCCTTGGAGCTTGCTTCAAACCATACAAGCTCTTCTTCAATCTGCACACATAGTCCTCTTTCCCTTGTGCAACAAAACCCTCTGGCTGCTCCATGTAAAGCTCTTCTTCCAAGTCACCATGAAGAAAAGCAGTTTTTACATCCATTTGTTCAACCTCTAGGTCATAACAAGCTGCCAAACTCAGTATAGTTCTGATAGAGGACATCTTCACAACCGGAGAAAATATTTCTTCAAAATCAACCCCTTTTTTCTGAGTATAACCCTTGACGACCAATCTAGCTTTGTATCGTGGAGATGAAGACTTCTCTTCTTGCTTCAACCTGTAAACCCACCGATTATTCAAAGCTCTTTTGCCCTTAGGCAGTTTCACCAATTCAAAAGTATGGTTCTCATGCAAGGATTGAAGTTCGTCTTTCATCACTTCAACCCACTGATCTTTGCATTCACTCTCCATAGCCTCTTCATAACATTCAGGTTCTCCCCCGTCAGTCAAAAGAACATATTCATCAGGAGAATACCTGACAGAAGATCGTCGATCTCTGGAAGACCTTCGAAGTGGAACTGCTGGTGGAGCTATAGGTGCTTGTTGTTGATCATTCACAACATCATCCATGGGAGTATCAAAGTCACCTATAGTCTGATGGTCACCACTAACATCACCATGCACATCATCCTGGATAGGATCTGGTGAAGAGTCTAGGGGAACCGGATTCACATCGATCAAGTCACCACTACCTTGTGAATCCACTTTCTCCGTCTTATCAATGTCATCAATGGTCTGATCCTCAATGAAGACAACATCTCTGCTTCTCACGAGTTTCTTCTGAACTGGATCATAGAGTCTATAACCAAACTCACCATCTAGACCATAACCAATAAAAATGCATTGTCGAGCCTTGGCATCCAACTTGGATCTTTCATCCTTTGGAACATGAACAAATGCTTTACAACCGAACACACGTAGGTGATCATATGACACGTCTTTACCAAACCAAACTCTATCTGGCACATCACCTTTCAAAGGAACACTAGGAGACAGATTTATCACATGTGTCACTGTATTCAAAGTTTCAGCCCAAAATGATCTTGGTAACTTTGCATCTGACAACAAACATCTGACTCTCTTAATCAATGTTCGGTTCATTCTTTCAGCTAACCCATTTAACTGTGGAGTCTTTGGTGGTGTTCTCTGATGTCTGATTCCCTGTCGCAGACAATGCTCATGAAACGACCCTGTGTACTCGCCACCATTATCAGTACGAATGCACTTCAACTTCTTCCCAGTTTCCCTTTCAACTGATGCTTGAAACTGTTTAAACACCTCAAAGACTTGATTTTTAGACTTCAAAGTGTAAACCCATAGCTTTCTTGAACAATCATCAATGAAAGTCACAAAGTAAAGTGCACCACCATGTGATCTTACTTTTATCGGACCACAAACATCTGAATGGACCAACTCTAGCAACTCTGATTTCCTATGAGGAGGATGGCTTCTAAATAAAACTCTTCTCTGCTTTCCTGCTAGACAATGAGCACAATTCTTCAGTGTAGCATTCTTTAAACCCGAAAGTTGATTCTTCTTCGCTAAACAGCTAAGCCCCTTCTCACTCATGTGACTGAGTCGTTTATGCCACAACTCAGTTGAGTTGTCATTCAGTGTCACATTCACCGTCTCTCGAGAAGTCAAAGCTTGCATCAAGTACAAATTTGAGCTCTTCTTTCCTCGAGCCACAACCAAGGAGCCTTTAGTCAGCTTCCGCTGCCCTTCACTGAAGGTGTTACAGAATCCCTCATCATCAAGCTTTCCTGCAGAAATCAAATTCAAACGGACATCCGGTGCATGTTTGACATCCTTGAGAGTTAACTTTGTTCCATTGTTACTTACCAAGCTAACATCTCCCATACCAATAACCGAAACCAAACCATCATTACCCATCTTCAATACCCTAAAATCACCAGGAGTATAAGATGTGAAGAATTCCTTCCTCGACGTGACATGAAGTGATGCACCAGTACCAATTACCCAACTAGTCTCGTCGCATGCTAGGTTGATCAAATTCTCATCACAAATAACTAACAGATCTTCACGAGTAACAGTAGCAACACGCTCGAATTTTTCATCGTCATTTCGATCGTGTTTATCACCACCACTTTTGTTCTCTTTCTTCCACTTGAAGCAATATTTCTTGATATGACCTTTCTTACCACAATGATGACACTCAAGATTCTTGTATCTCGATCTTGATTTGCTTCGGCTTTTATCTCTACCCTTTCCATCTTTGTCTCTGTTTCTCCCCCTGTTCTCGATAACCAACACCTCGGACTGTGATGTAGAACCTTGAGATCTTCTTCTAACCTCTTCATTCAACACACCACTCTTAGCCAAATCCAAAGTAATAATACCCTGTGGGGCAGAATTAATGAGTGAGACTCGAAAGGTCTCCCAAGAGTTTGGTAGAGTAGCAAGCAACCAAAGTCCTAAAATCTCGTCATCAAATTTGACACCCATACCAAGCAACTGATTCATCACACTCTGAAATTCACTAACATGGTCAGCTATAGACATTCCTTCTTTATATTTCAGCGCCATCATTTTCTTCAGCAAAAACAACTTGTTATTGCCCGACCTCGAAGCATACAAGCTTTCAAGCTTCTCCCACAATGTTCGAGCATGTGTCTCTTGATCAATGTGGTTGTAAACATTTTCTTCAACAAATTGCCGAATAAAGCCACACACTTGTTGATGCTCAAATTCCAATTCTTCATCACTTTTCGAATCGGGTTTTTGAGTAGTAAAGACCGGAAGATGCAAAGCCTTCACAAACAACAAGTCCTTCATTTTATTCCGCCAAAGTTGATAATTTGTGCCATTCAACATAATCATCTTGCTCGTATTAATTTCCATAATTATCTGACACAATAACCAAGCTCTAATACCAGTTTCTTGGGAAGAAACCGAACAACCGAAACAAAGCGAAAGCACAACCGGTGTTCTTTCTCTCCCTATAACTCCTGTCAAAAATTATGGCAAGCACAATAGCACAAGATATGTTCTCTAGCAACATTAATCAACCACAAATCAACTAATGCAACCACAATAAAAATAAATAGAGACACCGGTATTTTACGTGGAAAACCCCTCTAAATTAAGGGTAAAAACCACGGGACTTTAGAGTCCGATAAAGAGCTCCACTATCATCAAATGTTCGGCTACAAGATCACAATATCAAGCCTACAACAAGCATTCAACTCCGACAAGGCTAACAATATGTAATCTTTAGCAAAAGAGAGAAAAATGAGAGAACATCATCAAAAACGTAGCTGCTGAAAAATGGGTATTTCCGACGCTACAAGACTCGGATGAAAAATCCGACCGTACAAAGTCAAGAACACCTTATCGCCTAGCTGCTGTCCAAAAATCAGCTCAATCGAACCACGGATGGACCTTCGATCGAGGAGTTGATCACTGCTGCACCAAGCTTGAAAAACTGATTTTTTCTTTCTTTCTCTCTGTTTTAATTTGAGATTTTTTTTTTGTTTAGCTCTACAAAAATTTCTGCCCACATCACCCGTTAAAAGCCCCCCAAAAATGGCTTTTGACAAAACCAAAAAGAGACAATAAAATGTGGCAGAAATTATGGGTTTCCCACATAGTGGGACCCACACCTAACACAACGGAGCTCCATTACTTGTTAATGTATATCCCTACTTTAGCCACATGGAAAATCGAAGAGATGTTGACTATGCTCTCTTTACGGCACCGTCTGACAGATGGTCCATATCTGTACCAGAACCTTTTCGACGCGATGTTGGATGCATTTTACGCTGCCTTGGAGAGGGCTGGTGGGGGAAGTTTGGACATTGTTGTTTCAGAAAGTGGGTGGCCATCGGCCGGTGGAACGGATACAAGTGTTAATAATGCGAAGACTTATAAAACGAATTTGGTTCGACATGTGAATCAGCGCAAGGGGACTCCGAGGAAGCCTGGAAAAGCAATAGAAGTTTACTTGTTTGCGATGTTTGATGAGAAGAATAAAGAACCGGCATATGAGAAACATTGGGGGCTGTTTTTCCCAAGCAAACAGGAGAAATACCCAATTAGTTTCAATTAAAAGGGGTAAGGTCAGTTTTGAAGAAAGCCAAGGTAGAGGCAAATCTGATTAGTGTAATTCCATAGCTCGGCTCTTTGCAAGTGACATAAAATGGGTTTCTCTAATATATTTATAAAAGATAAATGGCCTTTCTACTTGTCCAGATTACAAGTATTTCTATGACAAAGATAGTAACATACTTTGCACTTTAAGGGATGCTTTTATATAAAATCAAGCATTTCCTTTGGAGCACACATGTTAGTAACGAGTTTAATATTTAATTTTTTTATCACACCATTAATCCACAATTAAGTTTCTTATTAGCAGTAAACTTGCATGCTATCCAAGACAGAAGTTGAAATCGCCATGTCATAATTCCATCTGCTTGCCATAATATGCATTAACATGTCTGCAAAAAGGCTTTATTTTTCTTCCATTTTACACATTAAGAAATACACAGCACCATTTTCGCTATATTATATCAAAATACAGAACTAGTAAAGTTGTATTGAATTGGTTATGCCTACTACACTTAACTGAAAGGCTGAAACCAAACTTCAATTGATGTGGCCATATCTTTTACCTATTCAAAATAGTTGTTTATTATGTACGGTTGAATTTGTTACATTATGACTTGTGTTTTTTAAGGTCAATTTATGGTTCTAGTCCTTATACTATATTTAATTTTTAAATTTAGTTTTTATACCGTAGTTTAGCATGGGATTAATACATTATATTGTACTTCAGTTTAGTTTCAATATTCAATTTGGTACTTGAGTTTTTTTTTGTCTCTAATACATACTTAAGTTTAGCTTCGATGATCAGTTTTGATACCAAAGCTTTTTTGTCTCGATTAAGTACTTGTGTTTTTGTATTAGAACACACTTGTCAAACATTCATTAGGCCACATGATGTCATTTGGTTGGGTACCAAATTAAATATTCAAACCAACTCAAGTACCTAATGGTATATTAACCTTTTAACACGATTCAATCTCTCTACTTTTATAATGTCATTAATTAATCGAAATAGTGAACATCATTAACTATTCTGATTAAAATGTTCACACATTTTTTTTTAGAAACACCTATTTCAATTCATTTTGTTTGCATAAATTTTCCAATGTTGGAAAGTGTATTTTTAGGGAAACCCACTTCAAGATTTTGACAAAAAAAATAGTGAACTTATTCGACTAATTAATGAAATTATAAAAAAATAGACCAATTACACTATGTTAACTTAAAATACATTGACAAAATACCAATTTTAAGCATATACTAGAAGGACCAAAATCATAATTTGACCATATTCCTACCAACTCCTTACTTATCCTCTGTTTATTACATTCCTAGTACATCCAACTGCTCCATTTTCAATTTTAATGGTCCTTACGGTTTTCATTCTCTATATAAACCATCCTAGTCGTGTAGCGTCAAAATCCATAACAGCTTAATCTTTTTTTCATATTTTTTTCACAATGATGGAAATATTCAAAACCCCAAATCCCTGTCTCCTTTTATGTCTTGTGGTACTCTGTTTCACTATCCCAATCGCATTAACCAAGGCAGAAGCAACTACAACCAGCCTCCCTGAAAACGAAGCGAACAATGCTGAACCTGTGAGCAACAATGCTCCATTTGCTAAACTTGTTGGGAACAACGGGAAACAATCCCAACTGGGTTATCAACAGCAGAAAGACCCAAACTATCCACAACAAGGCATTAACCAGCCACTATCGTCAGGGTTGAACCAGCCGTATTCGGCTACGAACCAGCCTTACTCTGCCGGGTTTAATCAGCCGTTTTCTAGTATCAGTCAGCCATTTGGGGGCACCAACCAAAGGGGCTCAATGGAAAACGTTGCTTTCGAAAATGGGGTTAAAAAGGAGAAGACTGGGATTCCAAGTGTTGCCTTGGTTTGTCTATTTACATTGATGGTTTGCTTTGGGTTTTAGTAACCCATTGCTGAGTCATGAACTATGAATCAAATAGTTAAGCAGACGTTCATGCTATGTAATCTACGTACTCGTTTATTTGTAATCCCTAGTTTTATCTAATGAAAAGCTTATGTTAATGAAAATTTTAAACTAGATTAAAAATTTGGGTGTTTTCCTTCAAGATTGGGATCAGGTGGTGACAAGCGGAGTGCCCAAGTGTCGTAACCAGGCGTTGGGGCGGACACTCTTCCCGCATGCCTTGCGAGTAATGACCACTCATCATCTCCCGTTAACTGCCTGAAGGATCATGATTTTTCCAGTAGACGCGTATCTAATTTATATACAAAACGTCAGCTCCTTGCTTGTCTCGTTAGTCAGTGTGGGATTTAGAGGAAAGTTTTAAGCTAGCTTAGGACTTTTATGTTTTAAAAGTTTTAACCGCGTAAATTAAGAGAGAATTTTTATTGTAATTTTAACCCCAAAAAAAAATGGTACTAATAAAAGTAAAAATATGACTCCTAATAAAATTATGCGCATTAATAAGATATTAGTCCAATTTAATAATACGATATATGTAATTTTATCTACTTATATTGATATTTTTTTGTGATCGAAAAAATATTTATATGAATAATTAATAATAAATATTAGTAATTTAGTTAAATATTTATTAAGTCAAAATGTATGCGAAATTATCTCTAATGAATACAATTTTCAAGTTATTTAAATGATATTAATAAAACAACATATAATTATATTCTTAAAAATTAATAAATATGTCCTAAAATTAAAATACAACTATTATTGTATAAAAATAACTTTTTCGACTTGAATTATGTAAGGGTGTGTTTGGAAATATTTTTAAATTCGCGATAATCTTGATTTCTAAAATTTAGGAAAAACAAAAATAAGGTAAATGCTCAATTTTTACTAAATATTATGATTATTTAAGTTTACTTTTACCTGAATAATATTAAGATACTATTTAATGTTTATACTTAGATTCCGTTTGTTTCACTGAAAATGACTTCCGAACAATAATTTCTGGAAAATGATTTATTTTTTTAGAAAAGTTAATATTTTCTAGTGTTTGTATGAATCTGTGTAAAATATTTTCAGTTGTTTGGTCAATTTCTTAAAAATATATAATAAAAGTCGTTTTCAATAAAACAAACAAACATTTGAGATTTTCTTATTTTTTCATTGTTTAATTGAATTTATTTTTATCTATAATTTTATATTTTACATTGTTTTTGCATATATTAAAAATATTGTATTAAATTTAGGTTCATTACAACGTCATTTTTTAATTACATGACTAACAAGTGAGGATTTTTTTTTAAATGTGACATCAACAAAATTGACAAAAAAATTTAACGATGTCAACAATTGGACTTGATTTTTAAATTTGAAAAGTAAATGGACAAAATTCTTGAAAATAAAAGTACAAAGACTAAATTGTAAATCGATAAAGTATACATAGACTTATGACATATTCTAACCTTTATACTACAAAACATTTATTAATATATTTATAATTGTAACAAATATTTATTATTAAAATATTAATATTGAATATTTTTAATAATATGTGAATAATTTATTTAAAATTACAATTTTTAAAATTTATTATTAAAATAAAATTGAATATTAAATAATTTATTAAAATAATAAATTATATTTATTATTTAATAATTTATTATATGACTAAATATAAATAATTAAATATGTATGTTTAATAATATTGAAAAATATAATATTTTAGTAATTTTAAATATTTTAAAAATAAAAATTATTATCAATATAATAATATTAAGCTTGATTTAAATTAATTTTTATATAAAAATAAAATTATCTATAGAGGTACTCTTTTCCGGAAAATGACTTACCCTTTTGACAGGAAAAATGGTTTATTTTATGTTGACCTGTAAGTTATTTTCTGTTAACCAAACTATTTTCTGTGAAACAAACATAAGAAAATGTAGAAAATATTTTTTCATAAAACTTTTTACATGTAAACAAACGGACCCTTAATTATAATTGTTTTTAGAATAAAGAGCAACTTTCATTAAACCAAAAGAATTGGAGGCTAACTAACCTAAACTAGAAGGCTCACCCCATACACCCAATCTTAAGTCCCTTCTTCCCATTGCTCGTTACAGTCCTTTAACAAAATATTTGAGTTACATTCAAGACATGTATCCTAGCATGACATGTATCTAAGATACTATTTAATATTTATACTTGGTTGCAATTATTAAACTTTATTTTTACTAAATTAATATTTAGATATTACCTTATATTAGTTTACTAAATCAAACTAAAAATGTTACCAAATTTATCATTAGTTTATAACAAAAATATGGATATTGGGCTCATTTCATTAGGCCGGCCTGGGTCGTCTTTGTTTTCAGGCACTTAGCAAATCCACAAAATTCTGGGCTAAAAGACTGAAATTCCTATGGTTGGGTTCATTATAGTCTTCTACAAATTACTGGGCCTGAGTTTCAGTAAAAATCTACAAATTTTTGGGCTTTATTCAGCGACAGTCGTTTCCCAATGTTGTAAACTGCAATCAGACAAATAACAGAGATCAGTGTGCTTATACTCCATAATTTAATTGCCATTTTAAAATGTTGAATTTAAACACGTTAGGCAAATGCATCAATAAAATGGTTAAAGTTTTCCTTTATTCACATTGTTGGAATAATAGCAATACCATGATGACATCTCATTTGGGTGCGTAGTAATATGAATTTCATCATTTCAACAAATCCCATGCTGTTTAAAAATCTTATTGGTCACATTAATAACCTTGTTTCGTGCTTCTACTCTTGAAACTCTTTTGAATATTTTGTAATTTTGTTTCAACATAGTCGGCGAATAAAACCCACTTTTGTTTTGGTTATAAAGTTCACATGTATTAATATGGTAAGGATGAATCTATCATAACCTCGTGTTGGTCCACGCGTGAACCAGCTGTTTCGATATCAAATAACGAAAATGATGGGTGCTTTTGTATTACACACACTTATATTTTTGGTCTAAAATCTAAATATTTAGTGAGTGATTTATGGTATATAACTAACATCGAATAACAATTACAAAAAAAGCATTTTGCTGTTTAAATGTGAGTGGTCTTAAAGTATAAGCCATTAGGGTTTTCAACCAAATAGCAAGAGGTGTATCATTTAGATTCTACCGCTGTAACTATCGTTTAATTTTAAGTATGTTTCACTTGTACTGCAACATTAAGAAAAATTTTCGGATCAATCAACGGCCCTACCTGCCATGAACCAAGGATTTTGGGAGAAGGACATGCGGGGTTGAAAATTCATGTCACATGCATGATGCATGCATGGATAAGATTACTTTGGCGATATTAGTGATGTCGGTATTAAACCAAAAAACAAAAAACAAGATGGACCCAATCATGTTGATGCCTTTTTCTGGGTAGGGAGATAAACTCCAAACGCAATCATCGGTGAAAATGCTAACATCATCTCATGGATTTGCTTTCAGAGATATCAACACATTCAGTATGATGTTTTTGGGCTTTTATGTTCAATTTTAGTTCTGAGATTTGTTCAATTTGTGGGTAAGTTTGAGTTTGGACTGTATGGAAGAGTTAAGTTGAGTTTCTATATTGAGTTGCAATAAGACAATCATGTTAACTCCTCTCGAGTCTCGACCTACCAATTGAATTTAACTATGATCTTTTATCGCATCTGACAGGGAATCATCGTACCAGGTTTGGTTATGGTCTCAAATAAACCAAATTGAAATGTGAAGATTCTAAACGAGAGAAAAAACAAACAAAAAAAAAAAAGGTTATCATATCATAGAGTGTAGGAAAATTAATTGAATGTAACTTTAAAATGGGAATTTGAAGTGTTAAGTGACACCAAATACTTTTGACAAAACCATTATCGTTTGAAACAAAGGAATGTCAGTCTTTGACGGCAGCATGCATATAATCACTAGAAGTCTACTGAATTTTCTTCATATTATTGCTTAACATAATAATCTCCCAATTGACTGTCTCGGGTTAATTTTAAATGAGGCTAATTGTGAAATCAATACATTTGGAATTTAAAAAATTTAAATTATTATGATTTAGGTAAATTTTGATTTGGATTGTTTTAAATTTTGGGTTTGAGTTGTTTTGATCTTGGATCATTCAAGATTGAGGTTAGAGGTGTTGCAGACCATGTCTTTACGAGTTTGGTCACTTCAAGCTTGGGTTATTTCAAGTTACTCGTTCAATTATTTTAGGTTCAGGTCGTTTTGATTTGAATCAAATTTGAGTTCATATCAGTTTGGGATTAGATTAATTTAGATTGAAGTAATACAAATTTGATTTGACTTTTTGTGATCAAGGTGAGTTAAATCAAAATTTGAGTGCTTCAAATTGATTTCTAAACTTAATAATCTACATTTTAATATTTTCAATCAAGTTAGATTGGGTATTGATAAACTTGAGTTTTAATATTTTCAAATTATTTTGATTTGGGTTGTTCTAGATTTAGATTGGTTTTAGCTTGAGTTGTTCAGGGTTTTGATGGTTTAATAATCTACATTTTAATATTTTCAATCAAGTTAGATTGGGTATTGATAAACAGCTTGGTGTTGAACGGTCTTAGGCTGAGTGTAATCCTATAGCAATCCCCGTAAGCGAGAACGACCCACTGCCAATAACATTAAAAAACACACACACAATAAGCTCGGGGTCACCATGATCCCTGTATCGGTCTTCCAAGCTGTCGTGCTAAGGTTGCCAACTGCAAATTTTAGCATAAAAATCTGGTCGTTTAAGGCGGTCGGTGGCTGCGCGACACATATTATATTCTACACAAAACTTGTTTACCATCTTTCACCATACATATATTTTTTTAATTAAGGTAAATGGTGGTAGCTATATGTTAGTTCTATCCTTAAAAAGTAGTTGTTTTCAGGTGAGACCAATTTTGCTTTATAAGAAACTGACCAGGAGTCAATGGTCCGTTCAACTATTAAATAGGTTTTTTTTTATTTCCTTCCCTTTTAGAACTATATATATATACTATGGTTATTTCTATGATGGGGGCAATGGATAGGATTAATATAATTTAAGGAACCACTCATTTTTAAAAAATGAGTAAAAAACAAGGCAGAGATTTTATGTTTATTGAGAAAAGTGGGAAAACAAAAAACGTGCGCATTCAAGGATAAAGCTAACCAAAGATGACTTTCATCACTTTCTTGCTTACTTGCTACAACTATACTAAAATGTCATTTTAGTGGAGGGACCAAGTGAGCCAGCCGCAGTTGACTTGGTTTGCTGCATCATCATCAATACATAAAACATGATAATTTGATATTATTGTATACTTTTTTCTCATTCTTAATTTGTATTCTTGAATTGTTTTTATGTTAATTTTATTGTGTGATTATGAAGAACATCATTTAATGATCTTTATTATGGATCACTTGTATAATCTACTAACAGAAGTTGCAGTCTTGCACTTGCAAGAATTACAAAAAGGTCAAATTTTATACAATGACTCTAATTCATGGTCATGGGACATGGAACATGCATAAACTATGAAAACTTGGGGGGGGGGAGAAAGTGAGGTTGGCATAATAAATGGCAAGTATAAATATCGATATAAATAGAAGGTACCCCAATGATCAGGAATGCCGATTGCCATCTTTATTACAGGTTGGTTATTGCAGATTTCATTGTGTTGATTAGTTAACAAATTTATGACTGACCAATTGGATGTGGTACCCTTTCACCTTAGTTTTTACTTCTTCTAGCTAATATCATTAATTCCCACCATCTCATGCATTTATTCATCCAATGCTACTAGAGAGTCTAATTTTCTTTAAAAGGCGGCTAATATGATAAAATAATGAAGATCCATTGGATCTCACTTACAAACATCCCATCCCATCGCATCGCATGAAACCAATAAAATGATAATCAATTTAAACGACGCGACGCTAGCTCACCAAAATTTTGACCGCACCCTAATGTTTCTTGCAAATTGCACCATAGTACGCAATTTTTCTTGCCAGCAAGAATCGTTGCTAATATCTTTTATTAATTTAATTAATTAAAAATAAAATAATCATTTGATATTATTATTTGATTAATCTTTAATAAATATCACTGATAAATCTTAACATTTTTAATAAATAATCATTGGACTAAATTTGAATATTAGAGTCATTATTGTTGAGAGGACTTAATCGAAATACTATCTTCTTCTCAAACAAAATTAGGCTCAAATCGTAAAATAAACAAGGGCACCATAGTTATATATATACATTCTAATTGTGATTCAAATTTATACATGGAACTTTGTTTTGATTTAATTATACACAATAAAATAAATATATTAATTTATTTTTATATTAGATAACTATAATTATTTATTATTAATATATACTATATATGAAATAAAATAATGTTATATCCACAATAATATTGATTTGTAAAATTTAAATAAAACAAAATTTTTATATATAAAATATTCATATATCATACTTGTCAATAAAATAATTTTTAATTTTAATTTGAAAGAGGCTTTAATTTTTAATTTTATTTCTATTTATCCTCAAATTTTCACATTAAAAAAAGGGAAAGAAATAAATTTGTAATTAAACACCGACACAACTCATCTCAAAATCCGGTATGGTAGACACACTACCAAGTTCTAGTAGACCCACAAATTCATTCGTCCTGTCTGACTCTATCTGCCGTTGAATTTTTTTTACTTCAAGCCCAGTTTCCCTCTCTATAAATACCGTTCTCTATCTACCATTGCAGAATCTCACATACTCTCCCAACCCCCATTTCTAAAGAAGAAGAGAAGAAGCAGAAGCAGTTTTGCCCATTCCCCAACTTCCTCTTCTTCTTGCAAATTTTTAAGCTTTAATGGCCCAATCTACATTGGTTGCTGCTGTCTGTGTTCTTATTCTTTCGCATTCGTTCATATCAGTAGTGAAAGCCACAACCTTTACAATAGTAAACGAATGCAATTATGTCGTATGGCCTGGGATTCTATCAAACGCAGGTGTTCCAACGCTTCCCACCACTGGTTTCGCTCTCCAAAGCGGCGAAACCAAAGCCATTACTGCACCGGCATCATGGGGTGGTCGGTTCTGGGGTAGAACCCATTGCTCCGAGGATTCCACCGGGAAATTTTCCTGCCTTACCGGTGATTGTGGCTCCGGGAAGGTGGAATGTTCTGGAAACGGCGCTGCTCCGCCGGCGAGTTTAGCTGAGTTCACATTGGACGGTGCTGGCGGCCTCGATTTTTTCGATGTGAGTTTGGTCGACGGTTACAACATCCCTATGTTGGTTGTTCCACAGGGTGGCACGGGACAAAACTGTACCAACACCGGCTGCGTGGTTGACCTTAATGGCTCTTGCCCTTCCGAGCTAAAGGTGATGAGCTCCGACGGCACAGATGGCGTCGCTTGCAAGAGCGCTTGCGAAGCCTTCGGCGACCCTCAGTACTGTTGCAGCGGCGCGTATGGTACACCCGATACTTGCAAACCGTCTTCGTACTCGGAGGTGTTTAAGACAGCTTGCCCACGCGCATACAGCTATGCCTATGATGATAAAACCAGTACCTTCACATGCGCCAACGCTGATTATACAATTACTTTCTGTCCTTCGCCTAACACTAGGTAAATTTGCTCCACAACCCCCTTCAACTTTCTTTTTTTAACATTTAAGGTTAAAGGGATAAAGCAAAATTTAGTCCCTAAACTTGACAACTTTTCCTAACTTTGTCCATAAACAATTTTTTTTGTCCACATTAGTCTTTAACAAAATTTCCCACCTTAGTCTTAAAATTTGGTAACGTTTCCCAATTTTGGTCCATGTGATTGTGGTACTCTACTACTACATCATCACACAAAAAATCATATAATTTTAGGTGGTTGTGGGGATCAAAATTAATGATAATTGTTAAGTTCAGAGATTAATATAAATAAAAAAGAAGTTTAGAGACAAAATTAGAAAAAAAATCAAGTTTAGGGACTTAATGATAACTTATCCCAACGTGAAAGGGTAATTTTGTCATGAAATGAACGTTGGCATCGACGGGTGGTCTATCACTTACCGCGCAGCTTTTTCACGTTTTGTCTGCAAAAAAAACGAATCTAATTTACTATTTTATGTCGGCTCTGCCACAGCTACCCGTTGAGTTACAGTAATTGGTTCTTTTTATGGATCAATGTATTGAGAGAGTGCACGCTCATCGAAGTAATTATTGTACTGTTGATAACGGGCAGTTTAGGGCAATAAAATAAATGCTTAACAATCTCTAGAAAAGACGTTATGTTCTGTTATGGACCATACTTTACTGGCACGTTACGTTATGCTATTGTCGTTTTCGGAGTCCTTTTTTTTTGTTTTAACGGTTAATTTTGGTACGTAAAATTTGCAGCCAAAAATCATCGCAAGAGCAACAAAACACGGAAACGACAACACCACCGCTTATCAACACCACGATGGTGTATGAAGGGGCATTGGACCAAAGTGTAGCATCACCCTCCTCCTGCACCCACGTGCTCGTAAACCTGGGCATCATTATGGCATTTTGGTGGTCGTGGCAACTCTTCTAACTCCTTTCACTAACTTCTTCTGTAGGGGGCCTTAAGCCGGCCCGGCCGGGTTCGGGCATTAGACTTACGAAAGTACTTTAAGATACAAGCAAAATATATAGAGATATAGAGTAAAGCCCCAGGCTAACTTTGTCCCCTTCAAGCATGGACATTATTACGGTGTTAGGTGTAGGAGATTCTTTTTTAGGTTTAGTATTTATTGTAGGAGGGGAATGGGATTCATCTAATTGTTGGTTTCAGGAACTTATCAATAATAATATTTATTACCAGCTTTTGGCTTTATCTATTTTATATCTTGTATTTATTTGAGAGAAAAATGAAATTATTTGAGATTAAACTCAAACTCTTACACCAATAACATGATGCTATAGTTATTTGAGCTGGTTTTGTCATTAAAAAAATGATAGATGAATAATGGAATGGATAATGTATAAATAAAATGAGAGATATCTTATTATATTGCTGTTAAAAGGCGTGCATAGTAATGCTCTTTAATTAAGTGATGGATTATTTTATTTTATTTATGTCCGTATAGGATGCTGCTATACATTACTATTTTATATAGAGAGCTGAATTTTGTAAATTGGGATCGAAATTGTCAAGGCTATTGGACGGCACAAGTTGCTATAATTGGGTTGCTCTTTCTTGAGGGAAAAAGAATGGTGGTGGTTGGTGGTGGCGGATAGAGCCCAGGAGTGTTGGTTCAAACTTCAAATAAGAAGAGTTGAAACTTTTAACTTATGTACTAATATAAACGAGACTTTCATAAATTAATGTTTAAGCCATATGGTACAACAAAATTTTCAATTACATCCAAATACATGTGTTAGAGGCTTATAACCTTTTCTTTTATATAAATATTTTATGACTAATTTGAAAAAGATCGAAACATTGAAAACTCTCTTTGAAACCTTTTATTTTCTTCTAACCTTTTTAAATTATTGTATACGGTTTATAACATCGTTGTGTGAACCGTCATCAACCTTTAAATCTCACTTAATGTAAAAATAAACTCTAGTTGAATATTATACATCAAGCATCAATTTATTTCTTTCCGTCCAAGCAATAAACCATAAGCATATTGCATTCACATTTAATTCAACAATAATTAAATCGAACTTTAAGTTGGAATGTCCATTCGCATATATAATTGCAATATTGAGACAAGCCAACCTTCTTCCACACCATTTTCTCTTCATAAATTAAAGACCACCTCATTGAATTTTTTTTTATTTTAAATATTATCTCAGAATTTCAATCATAAAAGCAACAATAATGAAAAGCCCTTTTCATACATATTAACAAGCAATCCCGTTTTAATTAGACCAAAATATAATATTTAAAAATTACTAATCTCGAGTGAGAAAAGCAAAATTAGCGAGCCGCCAAGCCATTCCAAGAGCAAAGGGTAGTACACCGAGTATGAATTATTTACCGAGGGAGGCTGCAATTTCTAATATTTATAAATTATTGATCTCGAGTGGGATTTTAGCTCTTTGTTATTATATGCACGTTTCAAACAGACAAACAAAAGTGGCCTAATTTTATAACTAGTTGAAATTACGTTCCACTCTTATAAATAAATTTTTGGATTAATTCCATCATATGTCCTGAGATAGGGTTTAGATTTTAAAATATGTGGATCAAATAGTAAAATATGCATAAATTGTTGTTAAAGCGCCAAGTTAAAAATTTTCTTATAATAAATAAATATGTGTTTACAATTTGAATAAAATGTTTTATATATATGCTAATTGATGCTTAATACTTAAACTAACAGCTAGATTGATAGAGAGATATGGTTAATATAATATTGATATTTAATTTGATGATTTAATTAGAAAATTCCAAAGTTGAAATTAAAGAAATGGGTGGTGCGGCGACATACAACATGTTGGCAGTCAAAGGGAACCCTATGTTTTGCGTTGAAGACGAGAGAAAACAATGGATCCTTTGTTTTGTTTTGTCAAACTCAAGATTCTCATGTGTTTCTTATGGATAAGGTTACTTTTAGACTTTTGAATTAAAAGCTTCGGCCTTTTTTTGACTATGCAAGGCGGCTATACTGTTGGAAATGGCTAAATTATCGACAATTGCAATTTGGCAGGTCAATTTCTTTGGACTAGAAACTGGACTGGGTTATCACATCATTCTATTTATTGTATTTTGGACTGGGTTATCACATGTGCAAAACTCATCCTTCGACTAGTAATGAGCCATTTGTGCCTAATCTTTACTATGAATTTTAACTTTTAATTAAGCTATAATCTCTAGAGGAATTAATATATATTTTTATCATCAAATTATTTTACATGTCTACTTTATATTTCTTAAGGATTATGTTCTTCGGGATTTATGACATTTCAAGAGTTTAAACATTAATATTTCTTATTACTCTACTCAACATTTGTTGATAATTATATATTCTATACAGGAAAGTAAAAAAATTCATAAGCAGGATTCGAATGGTATTATAGATATATATGTCATGTAAGTTGTGCTTGTTAATTTTTATTATTTGATGTCATGTCGAAATAAAGTTTAAGTTAGGACTTTTAGGTACTTAATCTGTCTAGGCATCTAGTCAGCTTCTTCTTTATAGCGTGAATGAAGACCATGCATCTAAGTAAGAGTTTTTTGAGCAAATCCCCCCTAAAATCAAAGGCATCCACATCATATTGCTGTCCCTTCAAATATCCTCTTCAACTACCCTTAAAAAGAAATCTGTATTAAACTCAAAAGGCAATGTAGTCAAAAACTGTTTAGGTTCCTTTAATCTGGTATTTTCTTGTCCTATATATAGAACATGACATACCATCAACAAGGTGGCATGGACCCACCCCATGCGATCCAAGGTATTTTATTTGAGAAATAAAGGGGGCAAAAAAATAAATATCTGTGTCTCTGCTTTAAAAGGTCTTCAAAAGCTTATTAAGAATTATCCAAATGGGGTACTTTACACGACGGATATATAACATGTGAGAGGACAAGTCCCTGAGATGTTGAAAACATGAAAAGACTGTCATGCTATGAGTGTTGAGACTTCAACAGTAATTTCTTTGACTGCAGAAGCTTAGCTAATTAAGGAAGTAAACTAAATTGAATTATGTTATGGAAGTTTCTGCTGGTTTATATGGCGCACGTGTAAATAAGTTTGGGTGCAGAAACTTTTGAACTTGCAACGTAGACATCTCACTATTGCATGTTTCTTTTTTACGTTTATACTTAAGATGATAATGATCTTAGTTATAAATATTAAATTTCCATTTTTTTATGTCAAACCCTTTTTTTCATGCTTATCGCGAAGCTGACCCAACAATAGGTTAATATGCATACATTTACATGACCCAAAGAGCCCAATATATTAACAGAGGACGGATTCCTGTAAATTAGAAGCCGTACAACAGACAAGGCCTGTCCAGTTGTTACTAAACTTACCATGTTTGTACCAGATCATTAGTAGAAGAACAATGAGAGTAGAAGCCTTGGATCTTATATGAAAAAAAGAAAGTATAATCTGAGGTATGATGCTAGGTTTTCATTCACTCTTATTGTACTCATTTTCATTGTACTCGAGCCTTTTTCATCCTTACATCTTTATTCCATTGTTATTTAGATTCTTAATTAACTTAAGCATCGGAGAATATCAAATCTGTGAGAGAAATTTAATTAAATGTAACAATAATAGGTTTCTCTCTTCTTCTTTTTTTCTCTTTAATATTAATTCATGATTAATGCTGAGAATGAAAAGAGAGTGAGCAAAAGTGAAGTGGTATTGAGTATGTTAGCAGGCGAGCCACAAAGGCTACAAGGCATGCAGCGGCAATGCTTGAGACGCGGAATTGGATCGAAATAATTACGAGCCAAATGATGATCACATATGAGGTCCCACGGTCAAACGGCTGCCACCGGTAACACCTACACCTTGACGCGGATCATCCTCTCTTTTGCTAATCAATAAACAGAATGGGTTCCAACTTTTCTTTTCTCTGCCTTGTAATATATGGCATGCTTCATTTATAGATTGTAGTAAACCAAATCATGGTGCTAATTCCATATAACATCATCTTTCATTTCCATTTACAATTCAAGAGTGATGGCGTTTTAACTGTAACACAATTTTTTCCATTGGTTTTTGCAAGATTTGACCTACTTTGTTTAACAAATTAATTATTATTCCAAGTGTGAATTTATATAAATAGATGAATCCATCAGTTTCTGTACAGGAATCTGATTCCTTTGAAAATTGATTAGAGCTTTACCCAAAACTGATAGCAACATATCCACCATATTCATAATTAAGGCTTCAAAGCTTATCCACATTTTAATTTACCTTTTATATATGTCTGATTAATTATAGATGGGTATAAAATACAGTATATAACAGAACCGAAAATAATTGAATAGAACAGGAAAGAATAGGGACAGAACATGTTGGTTAGGTGAATAAGTTGAAGCAGGTGATGTTTTGGGCAGTTTCATCAAACAGATAGCTTAATGAATTATATAAAATATATGGTTGGCACTAAATCTTAATCAAGGACTAGTATGCCAAGGAAATTATGGAAGATGATATGAGCTTATATAATATAAAAATAAAAGAAATATTAATTAAATGGAATTTGAGGGGTCTTCTTAAAAATATATATAAGCTCACTCTAAAAGATAGTTTACTTTATTTTCATCATTTTAAATTTTTTAATTTAGTTATTTTAATTAAATTGATTATTCAAACTAGTGACTCTTTTCTATTAATAAATTACCGCGACATGGTAATTGTATTAACTTTTAACTAAAACTTAAAAACCACACTATAATTAACCCAAAATACTTTTTTCCTCTGTGGAAAAATATATGGAAAAAGTAAACATATATATAACTCTCCCTCACCCACCGGATGCCCAAAGCTCAAGTCAGAGCTTATCCTCTGACAGGCGGTACAATGATGGGTGAAGGTCCTGGCGAGCGTAACGTATTATGGAAGTATTAAACATAAAATTTGGAGCTGTTGCCAACATTTTCATTCCAAAATCCTGCTATAATAAAACCACTTGTAGTGGTAATTGATATAAATTAGGTGTTGAAGGCCCATAATGGAACACCACAGGACACATGTCTAGCTTTTGGAACTCCAAGGAAATGAGGCATAAATGCATTAAACAGAAATTCCAGATTAAAGCAAAAGAATGGTTTGTTTTTTCCTTTTTGGTAGTTGCTTATGTTGTCGCTTGGACAAGGTATATGCATGATTAGCATGTCGATACATATGTGTGAACTTATTACATTAAATCCACAAGCCTCTAAATGGCCTAAAAAGATGACGGAAAATACCTTGATCCAATCACTGCTGCTGGAATTTGAAAAGATTAACCTAAAACGACATTTGGGTTGGTGTAGTAAAATTACGTTGTCTTTTTTCTTGCTTGTAAATTACCAACTACCAAGTAGATTTTGCTCCAACCTTTGAGACAAACAAACAAATTAAATCATTTCTTTTGACGACGCCTGTTTATCATCACTCTTCCACCCCTTAAACTAACCTTTTTCTTCTTCTACATGTTCATCATCACTCCACCAATGCACCCTTCTTTTTCTTCCGACAAATTCAAATATATTTAGTTCATTTACCTGCGAAATTTCACTGCAGATATGGATCTGTTCTTCTCCACTTGTTTATTTAGTCTTCTCTCCATGTTACAAGGTAACATTTCACTTTTCAGCTTGATTTATATTTTGTACATTAACATAACATTGCCTGCCATTTTTGCAGGGATTTCGGGGACTACATTTACAGTAGTGAATAAATGTGATCATACAGTTTGGCCTGGCATTCTGGGCAACTCGCAGTTAGATACCACCGGGTTCGAGCTACTAACAGGCGGGTCACGATCCATCCAGGCACCGCCTAGTTGGTCTGGTAGATTTTGGGGCAGAACCGGATGCATATCGGACCAGAATACGGGTCAACTCACCTGCCAAACTGCTGACTGTGGCTCCACCCAAATGGAATGCAATGGCAAAGGCGCGACCCCACCGGTCACCTTAGCTGAGTTCACGATCGGGTCGGGTACCCAGGATTTCTACGACGTTAGCTTAGTGGATGGATATAATTTGCCGATGTTAGTGGAGCCGAGCAGTGGTTCAGGCACGTGCTTGTCGACGGGGTGTGTTAATGATTTGAACCGGCAGTGCCCGGATAAGTTAAGGGCTCAGTCGGGTCAGGCTTGTAAAAGTGCCTGTGAGGCTTTTGGGAAGCCTGAGTATTGCTGCAGCGGCGCGTATGCTTCACCGGACGCGTGCAAGCCGTCTTCTTATTCGGAGATGTTTAAAGCGGCTTGTCCGAAATCGTATAGCTATGCATACGATGATGCTACGAGTACGTTTACGTGTACAGCTGCTGATTATACGATTATATTCTGTCCTTCATCCACAAGGTAAGCATTAAGGATAGAATTATTAATAATATTCCAATATTTTAATTCACAATACATCTCTAAACTATAAGCTAAATTCTAAATTAGTCCATAATTTTTAAAAAAATTCAATTAAATCTACGGTTTCAAACAATTAGGTCTATTTGTTAACTCAACAGTCAATTTTGATGGTAAATGTTAGCTTAGATTTGACATGATATATATATGTTTAAATACATCAAGCCGAAACTGGCATTTCTAATCATATGGCTACACTAACAGAAAGATCCAAATTTGAATGAACCAAAGATTGATATATTCGTGTCTTGAAAAAAAAAGGTTAACTATTTAGGGCTTGTATTTGGAAATAACTCACACGTTGGGGTTTGAATTAGGTAATTTTTTTCCATTTTAGGGCTTGAACCTTGTTTTTGTCCAAATTAACTCTTGAACTTGACAATTATTCCTACATCGAGACTTGAACTTTAATGTTTTCAAAAAAATATCTGGAACTAACTTAAATAAAAAAAAATACAAGCTCTTATATGAGAATAATTATCAAGTTCGGAAACTAACTTGAATAAAAGAAATTTAGAACTTAGAAAAAAAAAATGTAAACTCCAATGTGGCGACAATCATGAAATTCAGGGCCTAACTTTCCTTATATGAAAAAAAAATGCTAAAATGAAACAGCTTGGTTCCACTTTGTATCAAAATAGAATCTCCTTTTAAACCATTGCTGTAGTTTCTAAAAGGTTACATAAATATCTCGCTTCAATATTAACAGTTTTGGTGTTGTAATTTCTATTTGTACAGTAAAAAATCAGCAAGCAATACAGCCCCAGCAGCAGCAACAACAACAGGGACGACAAGCCCCATATATGGATCAATTACAGGGTCAGGAGAGGTCCCAGCAGACGTCAATATTAGCTCATGGTTTCCTTATTTTCTTACAGGACAGTCTTCCAGGACTGTTTCTTCCTCAGTTTCCCACAACACACTGTTGGCGTCAGCCATTTCCTTTCTCTTCCTCTCATCTCTTGATTTTAGTCATACTTATAACTTTCTCCAAACGTAAAAGCGTAATGTGGAAATTAATTTGCTTAATGAACATTATACTACTGTTGAAGTCCAATTTATTTTTCCAGAGACCATGTGTATAGGAAGCAAAAGGGTTAATTCCATCAAACCTCTCTGAACTATCGCATTTAAATTGATTACAATATTTTAAAATGTTTTAATTAAGAATTAGTATCATATCATCATGTCTTTTCATTAGTCTAGCCGTTAATTTAGACACTAAATAAAAATTCGAATCTAACATACACTATTTTTAAAGCATACGAATTAAATTGTAAACACGTGTGCATATATGATTGGACTTGACCTATTAAAAAACGTAAAATTTAAAAAGATTATTAATTTTTGACAAGTCATATCCAATCTATTTATGAGGTAGGTACAAATATTCTTATAATTTAATTCATATGCTTTAAATATACTTCATGCTAGATTCGAGCATATATCTAACACCCAAACTAATTACTTGACTGATAAATAAATCTAATTATTACAATATTAATACTCTTAAGGATCAGATTAGAATATTTTAAAATTTAAATTGCATGAGAATGCGGGGTTGGAAGAGAGTTGTACTCCAAAAGCAACAAATGAGAAGAAGTGTAGTCATTACTTTTAATTGATTAAGAAAGCATTTGAAGCAAAAGAAAGTGTCTACTTTACTGGGAATCTGAGCAAACACTGAAAAGGAAAAATACCACTTTGCTGGAATTGCAAGCTTGGTGGTTTGATGATTTAATTTAAGCTTGCAATGGAGTTGTATATGGTGTTAAACATTAAAAAAAGCTGCCTTTAAGATTCCTTCTTCAGTGGGGTTGAGACGGTGGATGATGATAAATTGGCAACTTCAGATTCTCATCTACAAAGGGACTGTTGCTCTCTACACTTTCTTTCCAATTTTCTAGTGTGGTCCGAAGCCAAAACCTTCCCTATTTTAGCACAAGCGACAGAGAATATGGTTAAGCCGCAAAGGAGAAACTGCTTTCTAAGGCCAATAATGTAGCAGCATTTTGTGGCTTTTTAACAAAGATGCTTCAGTTCGGGCTCGTGTTTCAATCACTGCGTTCCACGAAATAAGCAGTGTCTCAAAGAATGAAATTGTAGTAAGGCCGCAAAAGTTGCAAGAGCCGACAATTCGGGGCATTTTTCAAGTAAAACGGTTTCCCTTCATCCACTGAAATTGCATAACAATACAAGATATAATCTTAAGCAATGGAAGTTGACCATGTTGACAGATGATAAGATCGAAACAACCATATATCAATACGCGAAAATCTTAAGAGCACTGCGGTGCATTAAAAGAGCAAAAATTGCAGACAGATTAATTTCACAGTCGACTATGGTTTACATATATTCTACTAACTAATGTTTCACTTTATCCAAGTTTCAGACTTGAAAATGCATGTTACAGTTCCTTCGGCTTGTCATCAGAGGGTAAAACTAACTCAGAAGGCATGTCCCCGAGGTTTCAGGCAATCTACAACTCATCTTTGACTGCACTGTCTTTTGTCTCCGACTCTGTCTCGGTTTCTTCTACATCATCATCATCCTCAATTGTTGCATCGGGACTGATATTTAGGCTAGATTTCACTGAGCTGTAGATGCGTGAAGCAAAATCCTTGGGTTCGGGTAGATTGAAACCACTCTCCATTAGAGCCGTCTGGTAAATAAGCTGAGCTGTTTGCTTCACACCCTCATCCTGTAAGATCCACCAAATGATTTCATCAAATTAAGCAAAACTGAATACCGACTCATCAAACATGCATGTTACTGTTTACATATACAGATAAGTACCTCAGAGTCCTTGGCAACTCTCTCACGAAGCTCCTTGATGATTGGGTGTCTTGGGTTAATCTCTAGGATCCTCTTGCCGCGCATGTAAGCTTGCTTGCTAGAATCAGATAGGGTTTGAGATTGCATGATTCTCTCCATATTAGCACTCCATCCGTATTTTGATGTAACGACCACACAGGGAGTGTTGTCCAAACGGTTGCTTATCTTCACTTCATCAACATTATCACTAGCAAGTGCATTCTTCCACCATTTGGTTAGTTCCTTAAATGACTCCTTGAGTTCTTTGTTCTTTTCTTTCCCGATTTTCAGGCCCTCCTTGGATACATTTTGGAACTGCTTTCCCTCATAATCCATAAGGTATTGCATCAGGTACTCATCAACAGGATCAGTGAAGAAAATAACCTGGAAACAACAAAGGTCATTAGAACCCAAGCGCAGATAGAAAAAGAGATACAAATTAAGTAAAAGGGAAGATGAGAAAAGTTGGTTCGGAATGCTTTAGCAGTTACCTCGTAATTTTTCTTCTTAAGCCTCTCCAAGAATGGAGATTTTTCTAATTGTTCCTTGCTGGTTCCTGTAATGTAGAATATATCTTTCTGTCTGGATTTCATCCTTGAGATGTACTGATCAAGTGATGTCAATTTACCATCCGACTTGGTGCTGCAAGGCAATTCATACACTATTACTCATTAGTTACTAGCAGAAAAGTGATTATCATGTGCAAAGAATGCTTCTGTTTGGACTCGATTAAAAGGAAAAACAAATCAAGGCCAAATACTTGTTTTTAAGTTTCAGGATCCAAACCAATCCAAATAATACTGTTTGGTCTTACACACAACTGAAATTTGACGCTTTTAAACCAATCAAATTAATCAGTTCAGTTCGGTTTCTTGATTTTACCCATACAATGCTCATGCCTAAATACCATATACAAAGTTAAATACCTCTCAAATCGAAGGAGTTTTGCCAAGCGATTTCTATTGGTTGCATCCTCAATGATACCGAGTTTAATGGATTTTCCAAATTCATTCCAGAACTTGGTGTATTGTCCCTTTTTCTCGTCATCATCACCAGATGTTTCCACTTCTGCATACCCATCATATTCAGTATCAATATTCACCCAGAAATAACTAGGAATAGAATAGTTTCATTGTCAAAGGCTAGTGGTAGGCAAAGTCTAGGCGGTGAAGTATTAGCAAATTAAATTTAATTCTATAAGGAATCAATATACAATACCTTTCTCATCTTTTCCACTCGACTCATCAGGATCCTCCTCGGCAATTTTACGAATCATATCAAGGGCTTTCCTGATGAGTTTTTTCTTGATTGTTTTCAAACTGCTGTGGGCTTGCAGCATCTCTCTTGAAACATTGAGAGGCAGAGTATCAGAATCAACAAGACCCTGCTCAACAGGTAAACAATAAGAAACAACTCAGAAAACTCATTAGTGAAGATTCAAGTCAACTAAAATAACTTGGAATGTCTTCTATTACCTTCAAGAAGCTAAGATACTTCGGCAAAAGCTCATCAAATTCTTCAGAGATAAAAACTCGTCGAACATACAACTTCAAGTTGGCTTTATTGGTGTTATAGTAACTCTCATATAGATCCTGAGGAGCCTTAGGAGGCACAAACAAAACGGCCTTGAACTCGACATCACCTTCAGCAGTGAAGTGGCTCCAGGCCAAGGGCTTCTCATCACTAAAGTCCTGCAGAGAAGCAGAAATATGCATCGATAAATGATAGAAACTTCTCTATAATGCTTTCGGTACTATGGAGCTAGAAAATATATGGAAAATTACCTTAGCTAGAGAGTGATAGAATTTCGTGTATTCTTCATCTGTCACCTCCTTTGGACTGCGCAACCATATGGCTTTAACATCATTCAGAAGTTCCCATTCATAAGTAGTTTCCTTCACCTTCTTTGTCTTTGATTTCTTTTCAGCATCATCATCCTCACTTTTCTCGGCATCTTCATCTTCTCCTTCCTCGGAAGAGCTGCTATCGGCTGTTTGTGGAAATAAAAGAGAAGGAAACCAAAAACTATAATCAGTTAATCACAACATGCCTACTCTTACAGCATTAAGGAAAAAGACAAGTTTTAAATAAACACTAACAGGCTAGCTAATACATACAGGTTTCCTCCTCATCACTTGGCTCATCTTCATCTGCAGGTACCTCAACATCAACCTCTTTGCTTGCCCAGATATAGATGGGGAAGTTGATGAACTCAGAATATTTCTTCACCAACTCCTGCAGATGAGAAACACAGCATGCTTTGTTAGCATATCTTCAAAAGGCCAAGTTTAAGTAAATACATCAAATTACAAGTTCATGGAAATAACAATTCAAAGGATGGTAACATAATAGAAAATATTTCACAAATGAAAATCAGCATACGCAAAGAATAGGCTATGTAAACAAGAAAAGTTCAAGTTGCTAACCTTCAATTTGCTTTCCTCCAAATACTCCTGAGCTTCATCCCTAAGATGCAATCTAATCTCAGTCCCACGTCCAAGTGGTTCATTCCAAGTATCCTCGGAAATTGCAAATGCCCCATCCGCCTTTGATTCCCATACATACCTGAAGAGAAAAACATATTAATCAAATAATAATTCAACAATCGGTCAAACATTACCATAAGAACTACATTGAAGCTAGAAGACTCACTGTTTGTCATCATTGTGTTTACTAATGACTTCGACATAGTCAGCTACAAGATATACGGAGTAGAACCCAACTCCAAACTGCCCAATCAGATTAAGGTCTCCACTGGATTGCATTTTCTCAACGAATGCTGCACAAAAAAGATAATAACAATAACTTCAGTTTATGTAATCTATACTTAATCAAATATAACTCTACTTCTGCAATATCAAATATAAAGATTTAGTTACCAGAAGTTCCAGATTTCGCAATTGTTCCCAAGTTCTTGATTAGATCTTCTTTTGTCATTCCTATACCTCTGTCGCGAAGGGAAAGAATCTTCTTCTCTTTGTCCAACTTAATCTGCAATTTCATTGCATTTTTAAGGCTCAGCAACGACATTATACACCAGGCTCATTCTAATTAAACGGTAACCGGAGTTCTCTGTAATTAAATTTCAATAAGATAAAGTTTTAGTTTGAAGAACTGACCTGGATATCCAGCTTGGAAGTGTCGCCTTCACCCAAAACTTCTTTGTCTGTGAGTGAAAGGAACCTAATCTTGTCCAGTGCCTTAAATTAAAACAAAAACAATGACTCAACATCGAGTTCGAAACAATTACTGGAAACAATTCAAAGAAGGAAACACATAAAACTTACATCAGAAGCATTGGAGATCAACTCCCTCAGGAAAATATCCTTGTTGCTATAAAGAGAATTGATAATGATATCCATAAGCCGAGACACTTCAGCTTGGAACTCAAACTTCTCCGCATTATTGCGAAGCGATCTCGAAGAGATGGATTCCGATTCCCTAGTAAGAACATTCGGATTCAAAATTCAAGTAAACAAAAAAGAACAAAGTAATGAAAAGTATATTCCAAAACAAAATTATGCTAACCTTTTAACTACATCAGAATCAGTTTGTAAGCCATGAGGCACAGCGCCGATCTTTTCCTCGACTTTAGGAGGATCTACACCTCCTTCCTCGGCATTTGCTTGTACTTTTCTCCCTGAAACAAGTGTAGATCCGGATTCAGCATTTCACAAGCCAGAAAAATAAGGATAAGCAGCGTAAGCTTACCATGATCTGAGAGGAGACTGAGAAGGCAAAGAAGAACCAAAGCGGAAGGGATCGCCCACTTCCTCATAGTTTGCTCAGGCTACCTTTGTTTGTTTTTTTTTTTTTTTTTTTGAAATCTAGTAGCTTTGCCTTCAGTGCAGGATTGAGAGTTCTTATATAAGCGGGGGTTTTAGCGATGTTTTTTGCGATCGAAAAGAGTTGTTGGCGCCAGCGTGGAGGATCTAACGGCTCATGATTTAGTTTGTTGACACGTGGCATGATTTTATTGGTTTAGATTTGTTTCTTTGACGTGGCTGTGTGTTATGGGCAGGCAGGCCCCATATCAGACGACTTCAACTCTTTAGTCAACTTGACCTGATGATCATCAAATGATCGAACGACTCGGCTTTGCTGTAAACGTTGCTTAATATGCTTGGAGGTGTATGAATCACGGTTTCTAGATTGTTCTTTATTACTATCCTTGCCTTACAGTTCTGTGTATTTTCCTTCTCTTTTCCATGTAGATCTATCTCTTCTCTTCTGTAAATCAATTTATACGTTAAATAAATGTATCCTTTTTATTAAAGAAAATAGCTAAATTAGTTTTTATATAATGGGTTAAAAAGTAAATTGATTTACTGGTGAAGTGAAAAAACTTATTAGAGGTCGAAATTAAATTGTAATTTTTATGATAGTAAAAATATAATTTTATAATTTTAATAGTATATCTTTTTAATTTTTAAAGAATTAAATTAAAATTTTATCATTTATAGGAGGGCCATAGTGTAATTTTATTTTTATTAATTTAAAATTTTAAAAGATTTAAAAGATTTTTTTTATGTTAGGGGTCGAGGTCACTGCCAACCTTTTAGCTATCCTTATTTCTATTAAAAATTCATCCAATTGTAATATTAAAAACTAAGATGGATGGGAGAATATCCATACAACGTCATGTGGCATGTTACATATAACTCGTAGTGAAGTATAGAGACCAATTTTTAGTAGTAAAAATAGATAATTCTTAAATCTAATATATAGTAACTAATTTAATTTTTTAAGAAAAAATAGTAAAATATAATTTGACTTTAGCATAGGATGTCCTGAGCTATTATCGGAAATATTTGTTTCTATGATATTTCACTTAAATAAAAAATTATTACATCCTAAAAACTATCAATAGGTATGTATCTATGTATTTATAATTTAAATTTGTCTGAATTGAATTTATTGATCCTGTAATAAATACAATCGCACTGACAAGGTAAAAAACTTGATTAAAAATAAGATTCTCTTTAGCTTTTATAATTACAATGTTTTAATTTG
Source organism: Gossypium hirsutum (assembly GCF_007990345.1). Classification (NCBI taxonomy): domain Eukaryota; kingdom Viridiplantae; phylum Streptophyta; class Magnoliopsida; order Malvales; family Malvaceae; genus Gossypium; species Gossypium hirsutum. The sequence continues at coordinate 36,446 of NC_053442.1, read as the reverse complement.
TGAATTTTGACCAACCGAACCAAATTAAATAACACTGAACCAAAGACTACGGTCTGAATCAGTTTTCAGTGTTTTTTTGGGTTTTGTTGGAAGCAAGAAAAAATGCGACAGCATGAAGGTCGTTACAGAATAAGGCATCATCATCATGGAATTAGAACAGTTGGCCTCCGTGAAAATCCATTAATCAGAAGTGAGAAATTACTTGATTCTGTATTTTCAACACAGATTTTAAATGTGGACAGAAAAACAAAAGAAAGCATGCAATTATCCAAATATTGACCGCCATGACCATTCATGCATTTGGATGAGTGATGCAAGAGAGGTAATAAAAGCTCTCAAAAGATAACAAAGCACAATACAATCAAGTTTTTTCTTCCTCTATCACTGGAATGAGGACAAACTTTTGCTATTTGAGTTTTAGTGCATGATACATAGGTACCAATAGGCATGATATAGACAGAACTTGCGCTACCATGATCGTAGTGTTCAAGGAGGTCGTGAGAAGTTGGGTGAGAAAGGACATTATGTAAGACAACTACAGACTATCGAAGTCTAGTATCACTAAAACCCCCATTAGCCAGGGAAAGTGTTAGAAGTTCTTGGGACTGAAAAGACTGCCTTGTATGATGTACTAGAAATCAAAGCGGATCTCCAAATGTAAACCAAAGATCATTAATGAAACTCCTCATGCACTAGGCATCCCTAGAACAGTGCTCTTACATGTAGAACCGCAGGTTCTTTTACTTCTAAAACCGACTATCGTCATCAAAATTAAAAAGAAGCCACCATAATATACCTTCCAAACAAGCTAATCATGCAAACCAGTATATACTGTCAACAAAAACACATTCCACAGACAAAATCGATGAGACTTCTCAACACTCGAAATGAAAGAACTACGTAAAATTTCTTTTTATCCTAGTTTCAGACTTGAAAATGCATGTTACAGTTCAATCGGGAATGTCTTCAGAGGGTAAAACAAACTCAAAGAGTATATATCCTCGAGGTTTCAGGAAATCTACAACTCATCTTTGACTGCACTGTCTTTTGTCTCCGACTCTGTCTCGGTTTCTTCTACATCATCATCATCCTCAATTGTTGCATCGGGACGGATATTTAGGCTAGATTTCACTGAGCTGTAGATGCGTGAAGCAAAATCCTTGGGATCGGGTAGATTGAAACCACTCTCCATTAGAGCCGTCTGGTAAATAAGCTGAGCTGTTTGCTTCACACCCTCATCCTGTAAGATCCACCAAATGATTTCATCAAATTAAGCAAAACTGAATACCGACTCATCAAACATGCATGTTACTGTTTACATATACAGATAGGTACCTCAGAGTCCTTGGCAACTCTCTCACGAAGCTCCTTGATGATTGGGTGTCTTGGGTTAATCTCTAGGATCCTCTTGCCGCGCATGTAAGCTTGCTTGCTAGAATCAGATAGGGTTTGAGATTGCATGATTCTCTCCATATTAGCACTCCATCCGTATTTTGATGTAACGACCACACAGGGAGTGTTGTCCAAACGGTTGCTTATCTTCACTTCATCAACATTATCACTAGCAAGTGCATTCTTCCACCATTTAGTTAGTTCCTTAAATGACTCCTTGAGTTCTTTGTTCTTTTCTTTCCCGATTTTCAGGCCCTCCTTGGATACATTTTGGAACTGCTTTCCCTCATAATCCATAAGGTATTGCATCAGGTACTCATCAACAGGATCAGTGAAGAAAATAACCTGGAAACAACAAAGGTCATTAGAACCCAAGCGCAGATAGAAAACGAGAAATAAATTAAGTAAAAGGGAAGATGAGAAAAGTTGGTTCTGAATGCTTTAGCAGTTACCTCGTAATTTTTCTTCTTAAGCCTCTCCAAGAATGGAGATTTTTCTAGTTGTTCCTTGCTGGTTCCTGTAATGTAGAATATATCTTTCTGTCCGGATTTCATCCTTGAGATGTACTGATCAAGTGATGTCAATTTACCATCCGACTTGGTGCTGCAAGGCAATTCATACACTATTACTCATTAGTTACTAGCAGAAAAGTGATTATCATGTGCAAAGAATGCTTCTGTTTGGACTCGATTAAAAGGAAAAACAAATCAAGGCCAAATACTTGTTTTTAAGTTTCAGGATCCAAACCAATCCAAATAATGCTGTTTAGTTCTACACACAACTGAAATTTGACGCTTTTAAACCAATCAAATTAATCAGTTCAGTTCGGTTTCTTGATTTTACCCATACAATGCTCATGCCTAAATACCATATACAAAGTTAAATACCTCTCAAATCGAAGGAGTTTTGCCAAGCGATTTCTATTGGTTGCATCCTCAATGATACCGAGTTTAATGGATTTTCCAAATTCATTCCAGAACTTGGTGTATTGTCCCTTTTTCTCGTCATCATCACCAGATGTTTCCACTTCTGCATACCCATCATATTCAGTATCAATATTCACCCAGAAATAACTAGGAATAGACTAGTTTCATTGTCAAAGGCTAGTGGTAGGCAAAGTCTAGGCGGTGAAGTGTTAGCAAATTAAATTTAATTCTATAAGGAATCAATATACAACACCTTTCTCATCTTTTCCACTCGACTCATCAGGATCCTCCTCGGCAATTTTACGAATCATATCAAGGGCTTTCCTGATGAGTTTTTTCTTGATTGTTTTCAAACTGCTGTGGGCTTGCAGCATCTCTCTTGACACATTGAGAGGCAGAGTATCAGAATCAACAAGACCCTGCTCAACAGGTAAACAATAAGAAACAACTCAGAAAACTCATTAGTGAAGATTCAAGTCAACTAAAATAACTTGGAATGTCTTCTATTACCTTCAAGAAGCTAAGATACTTTGGCAAAAGCTCATCAAATTCTTCAGAGATAAAAACTCGTCGAACATACAACTTCAAGTTGGCTTTATTGGTGTTATAGTAACTCTCATATAGATCCTGAGGAGCCTTAGGAGGCACAAACAAAACGGCCTTGAACTCGACATCACCTTCAGCGGTGAAGTGGCTCCAGGCCAAGGGCTTCTCATCACTAAAGTCCTGCAGAGAAGCAGAAATATGCATCTATAAATGATAGAAACTTCTCTATAATGCTTTCGGTACTATGGAGCTAGAAAATATATGGAAAATTACCTTTGCTAGAGAGTGATAGAATTTCGTGTATTCTTCATCTGTCACCTCCTTTGGACTGCGCAACCATATGGCTTTAACATCATTCAGAAGTTCCCATTCATAAGTAGTTTCCTTCACCTTCTTTGTCTTTGATTTCTTTTCAGCATCATCATCCTCACTTTTCTCGGCATCTTCATCTTCTCCTTCCTCAGAAGAGCTGCTATCGGCTGTTTGTGGAAATAAAAGAGAAGGAAACCAAAAACTATAATCAGTTAATCACAACATGCCTACTCTTACAGCATTAAGGAAAAAGACAAGTTTTAAATAAACACTAACAGGCTAGCTAATACATACAGGTTTCCTCCTCATCACTTGACTCATCTTCATCTGCAGGTACCTCAACATCAACCTCTTTGCTTGCCCAGATATAGATGGGGAAGTTGATGAACTCAGAATATTTCTTCACCAACTCCTGCAGATGAGAAACACAGCATGCTTTGTTAGCATATCTTCAAAAGGCCAAGTTTAAGTAAATACATCAAATTACAAGTTCATGGAAATAACAATTCAAAGGATGGTAACATAATAGAAAATATTTCACAAATGAAAATCAGCATACGCAAAGAATAGGCTATGTAAACAAGAAAAGTTCAAGTTGCTAACCTTCAATTTGCTTTCCTCCAAATACTCCTGAGCTTCATCCCTAAGATGCAATCTAATCTCAGTCCCACGTCCAAGTGGTTCATTCCAAGTATCCTCGGAAATTGCAAATGCCCCATCCGCCTTTGATTCCCATACATACCTGATGAGCAAAACATATTAATCAAATAATAATTCAACAATCGGTCAAACATTACCATAAGAACTACATTGAAGCTAGAAGACTCACTGTTTGTCATCATTGTGTTTACTAATGACTTCGACATAGTCAGCTACAAGATATACGGAGTAGAACCCAACTCCAAACTGCCCAATCAGATTAAGGTCTCCACTGGATTGCATTTTCTCAACGAATGCTGCACAAAAAAGATAATAACAATAACTTCAGTTTATGTAATCTATACTTAATCAAACACAACTCTACTTCTCCAATATCAAATATAAAGATTTAGTTACCAGAAGTTCCAGATTTCGCAATTGTTCCCAAGTTCTTGATTAGATCTTCTTTTGTCATTCCTATACCTCTGTCGCGAAGGGAAAGAATCTTCTTCTCTTTGTCCAACTTAATCTGCAATTTCATTGCATTTTTAAGGCTCAGCAACGACATTATACACCAGGCTCATTCTAATTAAACGGTAACCGGAGTTCTCTGTAATTAAATTTCAATAAGATAAAGTTTTAGTTTGAAGAACTGACCTGGATATCCAGCTTGGAAGTGTCGCCTTCACCCAAAACTTCTTTGTCTGTGAGTGAAAGGAACCTAATCTTGTCCAGTGCCTTAAATTAAAACAAAAACAATGATTCAACATCGAATTCGAAACAATTACTGAAAACAATTCAAAGAAGGAAAAACATAAAACTTACATCAGAAGCATTGGAGATCAACTCCCTCAGGAAAATATCCTTGTTGCTATAAAGAGAATTGATAATGATATCCATAAGCCGAGACACTTCAGCTTGGAACTCAAACTTCTCCGCATTATTGCGAAGCGATCTCGAAGAGATGGATTCCGATTCCCTAGTAAGAACATTCGGATTCAAAATTCAAGTAAACAAAAAAGAACAAAGTAATGAAAAGTATATTCCAAAACAAAAATTATGCTACCTTTTAACTACATCAGAATCAGTTTGTAAGCCATGAGGCACAGCGCCGATCTTTTCCTCGACTTTAGGAGGATCTACACCTCCTTCCTCGGCATTTGCTTGTACTTTTCTCCCTGAAACAAGTGTAGATCCGGATTCAGCATTTCACAAGCCAGAAAAATAAGGATAAGCAGCGTAAGCTTACCATGATCTGAGAGGAGACTGAGAAGGCAAAGAAGAACCAAAGCGGAAGGGATCGCCCACTTCCTCATAGTTTGCTCAGGCTACCTTTGTTTGTTTGTTTTTTTTTTTTTTTTCAAATCTAGTAGCTTTGCCTTCAGTGCAGGCTTGAGAGGTCTTATATAAGCGGGGGTTTTAGCGATGTTTTTGAGATGGGAAAGATAGTGTTAATTGGTTATTGGCGCCAGCGTGGAGAATCTAACGGCTCATGATTTTTTTGTTAGGACGTGGCGGGAGTTTATTGGTTCCAATTTGGTTCTTCGACGTGGAGAGAAGGCCGTGTGTTTTGGGCACGCAGTCCCCATATCAAACGACTTGAACTCTTGAGTCAACTTGATCTGATGATCATCAAACAAACGAACAACTTGGGTTTCTTGTAAACGTGGCGTATTATGATTGGAAGTGTATAAATTACGATTTCTAGATGGTTCTTATCGACTATTCTTAACTTAAAAGTTCTGCGTGGTTTCCTGGTCTTCCCCATTTTGATGTTTGGGATCAATAAAAAAAGTATTTGTTTCTTTGGTATTTCACTTCAATTAAAAATATTAATTGAACCCCGTTCTCAAACTATAAATACGTGTTTATGTATTTGTAACTTGATTAAATTAGAATTTGATTTATACATTAAGTTCAAATTAATCTTGAATAGAATCGTGCTTATAATTTGATTAATATATTTTTTTTTATGAATGACAAATTCATTAATCTAAGAATGTAGTTAAAACTATTAGAAAAAAAAATACCGTGCAGTAACTGTTAATACAATATTAATATAAAGTTAATTAGAACATTTTTTTACTAATACAATATTAATATACAGTAAATTAGAAAATGATAATTTGAGGACATTAAGTATAATTAAGCCTTTTAAAAACTAAGATCATTCACGTATAAACTGTGGTTGCCAAAAGGAGAGAAAATGGTAGCTTAGTTTTCTGGAACTTTGTGTTTTATCATGGAAAATATGTTACAACTACAATGAACCTAACCTTGTGTGGTTGCAATGGCCTTCAATGGAACAGAAAAAAGAAAACAAGACGGTAAGGTAAAACTAGAACAATTAAAACCTATTTTCCTTCCCTTCAGCAATCAATCTTATGAATTACATTACATTCCTGATTCCCTATTTAACTCAGTTCAAACTCCCCTCCTACGAAGCCAATGGGTTCTTTGATTTTCCAAGTATCCTTGCAAAGCAAGCATCAATTAGCTTGGACTTAACTCATCCCAAGAGAAGGGGCAGCATAAATATGAACTTGCTAGTTCCATGGAAATTGCTCTCTGTAGTTGATTTGCTTTTGGCTGGCTCCCAACGACTATCTGGTTCCTTCCCTTTTTGCACCAACTCCGGAACTAGAGGAGGGTTGAGTATTCACACTCAAATGCTCGACAGGCATGAAAGGCTGCCTTAAACTCATGAAATCTCTATTTCCTCCCTCAATTGCTAAACCAGAATTTAAATCGAAATTTGGTCGTGAGGGGACCAAACCATTTAAACCAACATTTGTGTTGTTCATGCCCATAATGAACTGTGGTTGAGTGTATGCTGGAGGAACGGCATATGTAGAGCCCATTGTTTGAGGCACAACAGTTGCTCTTGAATCTCTTGAATCAACCATATACGGGATTGAACCACTAGCCCCATAAATGGCAGAAGAGAAGGAAATAGTTGGTGCCATAGCCACTCCATTATAACTGAATGCAGGAGAATGTGAATATGGCATATTGGGACTTAACCCCAGAAAACCTCCTGTCCTTGTGATGTTTGCATCTCTTGCAGGCTCAAAGGCCTTGCCATGTAGCAAGGATACAACCTGAGGAATGGAATCCTTCCTATTGACTTCCACTCTTGTTCCCATCAGAGAAATAACAGGATCATTTGGTTTAGGCCCTCCACCATATGCATTAACATTTTGGGAACATTTACCATGATAAGGCCTTTGTTCTGAGGCATCATTGTGACTGTATGGTCTGTCATTCAAGTCAATGTTCCTCATAGAAGGTTGCATTGATGATGATGACAGAGCAGGTGATGGGTTATGGTGCCCATTCATGTCGTAGAAGAACCGTCCCTCTACTCTTGAGTCTAATGATGAAGCATCAACATCATCGTTGATACAGTTTAAATCCAGTTTAAGTCTCTTGGATTTTCTTGGACTCACTTCAAGTGAAGACTCTATGGAATTGAGGCTTGACAAGGCTGTAACCTGTTTGCCTGACATTAGTTCAGCACCTTTTTCATCACCAGCTTCAGCAACATTAAGATCAAAATCAATGCAATCCATCCTCTGTTTTGTGCTACTGCTTGTTCCCCCAAGAGAGAGAGTTTTTTCACCATCAGAATTTCGACAAGCTGATGCTGGGCGAAAAGCACTTGTGGCGGCAGATCCTTTCCATCCGAGAGCCCCCTCAAACTGTAGAGGAGCTACAGGAAAGCCATGAGCAGCTGCTGCCCTTGAAGCAGAAACCACTGAAACGGGGGTGGAGATGGAATTGACTGTTTGTTCTACATCATCAGAACAGATTTCCTGGTTCAGGTCAAACTCACATAGGCATTTAGTGTTAGGTTCAGGTTCTTGAGCCACAGTCACCTGAGAGGACTCCATGAGATGCAAACCATTTTCCTTTTCATTGTCTGCATTATCTGAACTAACCACGCACCCCTCCCCCTCATTATATGCTTCAGTAGATTGATTGTGTCCAGTAGACACCCCACTTGGTATAACCTGAGCAGGTAGGTCTTGCTTTGCATTTAAGGAGTCTGGGGTACTAGGTTGCTCAATTCCACCTCCTGAAATCTTCTCTGAAGAGCTGCATGAAGCCTCTCTGTCATCTACTACTTCTCGTTCCACTTCTTGAGCAACTTGTCGGGCAACTTCCAGAGCATCAACTATGCCATAGTCAAGCTCCATATCAGACATTCTCCTATTGATCACATCAGGACTAACATAATTGGCACCACGCCTCGAATCCTCCATGCCATAATTCTCCTTACCTTCATCTGCTGCTCCAGTGAGTTCCGTCCTGGAAAAGATAGTGTCCAGATTCCCAGGCTTTCTATATTTAAACTCATTTTCAGAGGAGCTCCACTTGCCCAAATGAGGCTCACTACCTTTGCCTGTGGTCTTGAACTGCTGTGAACCATTGCCCAAATGATTCATAACTCCACTATCATCCATTGCCTTCTTTGGCTCAGACACAGGGGCCTTATCATCACCAATAGCAACAAATTTTAGGACATCACTCTTACTGGCTTCAGACTCATTTTGCAAATTTGGTTCTGCTATAGCCTCCTGAGCACTTCGAACAAGAACACCAGAAGACACTAGAACATGTTCTGAAGTACTAGAGGAAGAAACTGTCATATCCAACTTCTGGTTTTCATCAATTGGTAACCCATTCAACTTCTGAGCATCTGAAACTTCAACATGTTCTTGCTTTGATTCTGGCAAACTGCAGACCTCAACAGAAGCAGTTTCTTCCACAGTAGTTGCCAGAGGCTCTTCCTTCATAGATGACTTCTCTTGAATGGGATTAGGCATGAAAGAGGAAGCCATATGACTTTGAGATCTGTTTTCCAGGTTTGCGTGATCTGAGTTTATGTTAGACTCGAGCTGATCATTAGTACTTTCAATGTGAAAATCTTTATCACTTTCTGACTGAACACCATCTAGGTTTGAAGGAAGGTTCTCAACTTTTGCAGCATCTGTTCCATCAATTTCTTCATGGGCATTTGCTCCAGAAGGACCACCTCTGACAGAAGATTCTGGCCCGCTGTTTTCTACAGTAACTTTTGCACTGTCTGAAATCCCGTAGTCATGTCCACCAGTATCAATATCACCATTGGCAACCTTATCCTGTTTCAAGTTGTCAAAGAGCAATCTAGCTCCGTCCTGAACTCGAGGGCTATTGTGGCCAAGAAGATTCTTCACTGTAATCCGGATCTCAGAAGAAATAGACCTCTCATTATTTCTATGCAACTTTTCAAGAGCTCGTAAGAGTGCAGTAATTGATTCTTCCACAAAATTGCCACTAGACTCATTACCGCAATCTTGAGCATCCTTAAGCCATCCATCAAGGAAACAGAGTCCATCTAGTTGAACAAAAAGATCGAGACAATCCTTATTCTCAGTCGCAGCAATTGTACTTGCAACAGCAGTCCACTGCCTGGTCACATCACTAACATTCTTTCCAACAACATCTTTCTCTTTCTTCATTACAGTTAGTAGCTCCTCAACTCGAGAAGGGGATGTCAGCCCGTCTTTCATCTCAGTCAATGTAAAAAAATCTTCCAGCGTCATGGTGCTTCAGTTGCAAAACCACCAACTACAGAAGACATTATAACCTGATAAAAATTTTTGTGCCATCTAAAACAGGAGTAAAGCTTCAAGGCGAAGTCCAAGAACAAACCTGTTAAATAACATGACGTTAATTCTGCATCTCCAAATTTCTAACTAAAATGCAACATCTTGCAAACAAATTAGTGGTATCAAAAGCCACTACATGTTCAAACATCAACCCGAGTAGCATAGCTATGAATAATACAGAATTTAATTAGAAACACATCCATATATATAGCTACATTTCTTGAAAAAGAAAATTTTAGTTATGCGATACTGCATCCATTCTTCCATAAAAGTAGGGGCGATATCAATTTCTTTTGAAAAAAAATTGCAGTTACCACACAGGATTAAATTTTTTCAGAAACTAAACCGAAACCAAATGGAATCCCACCGGTTCGAATCAGTTCAGTTCATCGGTTTTTAAATTTTTTCTAAAAGTATCTTTAATATAGTATTTTAAAGATGTCTTCACTAATTTAAATATAAAATATTTATTTTTATATCATAAAAGATCTAAAAATAGTTATAAATTAAATAAAAATAGAATTCGCTTTAGTTCGGATAATTACAGTTCTTTAATTAGAGAACTGTGAATGAACCGACCAAATTAAATATAACTGAACCAAACACTACGGTCTGAATCAGTTTTCGGTGTTTTTTCTTTTGGTTTTTGCTTAGCCTGACATACAAGCAAGAAATAATATGACAGCATGAAGCTCTTTACAATAAATAAAAAAACAATAGAAAGCATGTAATTATTGACCATTCATGCATTTGGATGAGTGATATAAGAGAGGTAATAAAAGCTCTCCAAAGATAACAAAATACAATGAACCTTTTTCATCCTCTATCACTGCAATAAGGACAAGTCTTTGCTTTTCAATTTTAGTGCATGATATAGACAGCACTTGCACTAACATGATCAGAGTGTTCAAAGAGATCACAGAAAGGTGGTTGAGAGAGCACATTACGTTAGACAACTACTGGAAAAATCTAGTGAAGCCTAGTACCACTAAAACCCCCCATTAGCCAGGGAAAGTGTTAGAACTTCGGACTTCAACTAAAAAGATTTGAAGTTCATGGGATGGAAAAGACTGCCTTGTATGATGCAGTCAAAAGCAAAGTGGATCTCCAAATGTGTACCAAAGAATTTTCAATGATGAAACTTCTAATGCACTAGGCATCCCTAGAACAGTGCTCTCACATGTAGAACCTCAAATTCTTTTACTTCTAAAACAGATTATCATCACCAAAATTAAAAAGAAAGAAGCTAAAGTCACCATAATATACCTTCCAAACAAGCTAATCGTGCAAACCAGTATATACTGTCAAGAAAAACACATTCCAAAGACAAAATCGATGAGACTTCTCAACACTCGAATTAAAAGAACTACCTAATATCTACCACAATAGAATTTGAATCCTAAAACAGAATCACGCCAAAACCAAAATAACATACAAGAACCTATTCATAAATTGCAGGCAAAATAAACCAAAAACTGAAAGATAGTTCCTCCAGTTTCCTCTAAAACTATAACCAGGCAAAGCGAGAGCAATTACTATAAACAAAAAAAATCTAAACCCTAAAAGTCAAAACCAGTAGAAACAGCAAGACAAAACCCTAGCTTTACTGCTCAATATCATAGGAGTGCTTTGAATTTAAACGAAATCTATTTTAATTAAAATTATATTAACGTAGAATTACTAGCTGATTTTATTAATAATGTTAATCCTCAATACATAACTAAAATGATAATAAACCAAAAGGAATTAAAACAAAATGCAAGAAATCGAGAAAGCGAGACACGTAGTTCATTCACCTTCATCAGAAAAGGAGTTTCAAAAAGAGGAAAGATGAAACCCTAGCTCCAAAGCTCACCTCCGATAGGTAGATGACACCAAACTTTTTTCTCTCTAAAGAGAAAAATTTTCTCTCTTTCTGTTTTAAGGCTTTGAGCTTTTCCCTCTCTTTGCAGATTAGGGGGTGTTTTTTTTCTTGTTTGGGTTAAAATTTTGTACTTTTATCTCTCTCTTCACAAAACCCTTTGCTTTGTCCTCAGCGAAGCTTTTTTTTGGAAACAGATTGAGACAGCGAGAGCTAGAGAAAGAGAAAGAGAGCAACGTTTCTTTTCTCGTAATTTTCTGGGTTTTGCTAACTTTGATTTTTTTTTTTTTTACTTTGTCAATTTTCTTGTCGGTTTTAGTTTTTGTTTCGCGGTTAGGGGATGGCAAAGGCACGTGCAGGGCGTGCTTGATAATCAGGAATAGGTAAAAATCTATAACAGGTCCCTGTATTTTAAAGACAAGATTAAATTCATCCTTTTGATATTAAATACATCGATTTAATCTCTTTACTATTAAAAAAATAATCCTTCCAAAAAATCAAATAAATTTAAAATTTATTATTTTAAAGAGTCATTTAGGACATTAATATTTTTAAAGATTATAAATTTAAAATTTATTATTTTAAAGAGTCATTTAGGACATTAATATTTTTAAAGATTTTATAATTTTACAAATAAAATCTTTCGAAACTGAATTGCAAACAAAAAAATTTTATGTTATTTTCTAAACAATAAATATTAAATTAGTTAAAATTTGACTTTGGTATACTGATCAAATTGATTGATTTAAAGCTAAATCCTTAAGTCCCAGTTTTTAAGAGTTGATCACATAAAGACTAAATCTCAAACTTTTAAAATATAATACAAAATAAGTAAATGTTCACGTCTTAAAATATAATACATGATAGTTGAATTAAATATTACTTGAAAAGAAAAGAAAAAAAAATTAAACATAATTTGAAGTATGATACACATTATTTAAAAACCCTTATTTGAGTACTCTTGAAAAGATTTGGCCTTTGTTTTGTTTGACCATTTTAAAAGGTTTAGCCTTTAGATTTAGCCATTATATAACCATTTTGAAAATAGTTTATACGTGAACGACCCCAAAAAGGAAGCATTGAGCCTTCATTTAATAATAAAAGGACTAATTTGATTCATTTCTTAGAAAATAGTTGACTTAAAAGTTACTTTTACAATAATAATAAAAAGGTAAACTACGCTCAATGTTACTAAACTATTAGTAAGTTTACATTTTGGTCATTTAACTTCAAAAAGTAATAAGATAATCACTAAATTATTCAAAAGTTTCATTGAAATCACTGAATTATTCAAAAGTTTTTATTTAAGTTATTGAGTTATTAATTTTTTTTAATTCAGCTATTGAACTCCAAACGACGATTCAACGATCGATGTGATAAATCAATGCCTATTGATGAGTAAAACATTCCTTAGATCTTAGTTGATTTGATGATCAATGTTGAAGATTAGAGAAAAAAATTATTTATATTTTAATTCGCATATTCGTGATGTTTAAAGCTATTTCATGAAAAAAAAATTAAACTATAAAAGAAAATGAAAATGAAAGCTTCCAATTGGCACAAGCATTGTAAACAATGAAAGCCATACATAAGCGTTGGTTTAAGTAAAAAAATTTGAAAAATTCAATAACCATTTTATAATCTTTTAAAATTGAGTGACCAAAACAAAACTTAGTAACCTTGGCTGTAATTTACCCTTAAAAAATGCTATATAAAAAAAATGTTTTTAAATTTTAGTTTTTTACGAAAATAAATAAAATATAGGAAAAAACAACAATTCGGGAATTGCCGTTAAAAGTATGGGCTTCATATGAGGAATGATGAATTTTCCTCATTTGTTTGTCCTACAACTATTTTTCTAAAGATGATATAGCATCTGCAGCTGCTGCTGCATAGTGGGTCAATACTTGTCTAAAAGCAACACATGATATTGGGGTTGACAGACACTTGACAAGATTGGTCAAAAGTGGGAAAAGGATAAGAACCCAAAAGATTTGAGGTAATAACCCTACAACTGTGTGTTGAAATGAGCATTGAGTGCTGCTTACGTGCTGTCATTCATCCCCCCACTCACTGGGTCCTCACTTTTACAACCCCTTCTTATAATCTAAACAACAAAATGTACAACTAACCATTTCATTCCCAATGAAAAACTAGAATGATAACACAACTTGACCACATACTATTGATCTTTTTTTATATATAATAATGAAAACGGAACATCAGCTTTTGTGGTGCCATTAGCTATGCATATAATCTTAGTAGGCCACTAAATTTTATTGGTGCAGACCATTAAGCAACTCAAAACCAACCATCTATACAAGGAAAGCAAGCTTTACATAAAAACAAGGGAAAAGGGATCTGTCTATGCTAGAGAATGAAGATAATTTTGGTGCCGGACACTTCCTGATCATGAAGAAAAACTCAACACATGTAGCTTTTTTTTATTATAAATATTTTATAAAAATCGTTAGACCAGAAGCAAAAGCAGGAGAAAAGGATACGCGATAAATTGGAACTTGCAAAACAAACTAATTAAAATAAGCCCCCAATCAAGCCAGATAGCTAGTATACATGGAAATTTGATTCTCGAGTAGTACTACTCTTTCAACGTCCAAAACCAACCTCTCATCTCTCAAGTCCAGGTCAGGTAAATAAGTACCAAGCTATTCTATTTCTATGAACCATACCATTATTACAGATCCCTATATCAAAATTGCCTAAGGGATTTAATAGCAAAACTTACCAACGTATTCTACACATCTCCAATAGAACAAAATTTTGTTTAATGAGGTGATATTTCCAATAGAAGATAAGGTCATCTCTTAACCTTCATGGCTTCATCTGCTCTTCTTGGCGATCCCTTGCAGCTTTAGAAAGTTGATGAGAGAGACTCAATTTTCGGTATCCCTTGCTTTACACTTCGGGCATACAAGGAATACAGTCTGCCCTTCATCTGCTGATCTCATCTGTATAGGAAAAGAGAAAGAGACAGAGAGAAAATAATATAAGTTAAATGAGGAGGGATTGATTATTCATAAAAAAGAAACTTGTTTTTATCGAGATGTTGTTTTACTTGTCGGGTAGTGTACTCAAGCTCTGCGTTTCCACAGGATTTACAAGTCTGCTTGATCAACTGCACATGATAATTAATACCCAAAATGGTGAGCAGCAGATTTAAGGATTGTCTCTATCTTTAACTTAATAAAAGTAATTACCGCAGCTGATTCTTTTGTCGTCATCTCTTCCGCAGCATGTGAGATGCCAAGGTCTCTCCGAATATCCTGCAAAATGTAAAGCAAATGGAGTAAAATAATGCAGCATCAAGAACACGAAAAGAGGTGAGAGGGCAGAGCAAGAATACAGCCATCAGCATGCAAGTTCAACATTCTTTACATATATGTATGGGTGTTGTGACTTCTACTAAGAATTATACGAAAGAACAATAGGAAAAACCAACCAACATGACCAACTTATTACGTGCTTTCTTGTATACTACAGTCTATAGCCAATTGGGACATCTCAATATATGAAGGATTAGCAGCAGAATCGCTCTTTACTTAGAACAGGGTGCCCGCTCATATAAACAAAGAAAACAATATCTCAGTTCATTTGTAATCTCTCACTCTCTATGATATCAAAACCAACATAACCAACATATGCAATCATCATATAACTAGTAGCTTGCACAAATAGAAGGTAACAAAGGTCAAGGCGAACCTCAACAGTGAGTGTGTAGCCGATTTCTCGTCCCACAATACCTAATAGATAAGGATAACAACTTTAGTAAAGCAGCCAATGAATAAGATAAACAAAAACGATAGTACTAAATAAAGTGGATACCTTTAGCACTAGTTTTAGATCTACACAAAGAGCATTCAGCAATCTTAGGTGAAACCAAAGACAGCATCGTACCACACAAGTTACAGAACATGAAGTCTCGTGCTTGAGAATACGCCATGAATCTTTCCTTTAAAGAACTATTGAAATGGGAATTTTATAAGATCCACAAGAAACTGAAACTAGTAAACTTTTTTTTTTTGGTGTGTGTGTGTGTGTGAGTGAATTATAGCATTAAACTAGGAAAAATTGAACCAATAAAGCTACAAAAAATAGTTCTCTGAGAAATTACTACAAACACTAATCACCTAATTGAAGATTTCCTCTTTTTTACTGAAAATGTTGTTTGATAATAGCATAAAATTCATGATATACGAAAAGAAGAAAAATCCCAAAAATTTAATAATTGAAACATATGAAGTTAGAGCAGCTACCTCAATAGAAAGAAACAATCTCTTATTTGTATTTATTTTTAAGGATTCAGCTCCCGCCAATAAATAACAAACCCTTGTTTCTGGTAAGAGTTTCAGAAAATTATTGTTATATGTAAAACCCTAGAAGAAGCGGGAAGGAGAAGATGAGTTAGCGCTTAGTTTTAGCGTCAATGCAAGCCCATTTTACATATGCCTCAATTTTAACTTTTTAACAATTTGGGCCCAGGCTCACCGATAAACTGTGTTTTACTTAAGCTAAGTTTTTAAATTCAAGTTTCAATTAAATAGTAGAACCGATCAAATTCAAGGTAGAAAGAATGTGTTGAATTTTATTATAATTTAATTTAATGGCCGAAAGAGAAATCTAGCTTAACATAATGTTCAAAAGGATAATGACATAGAACATATCTTTATAGGCCTTGTAAGAACTTTTGGTAGACCTGTAGTGAAAACCAAATTTTGTAGTAACTAAATATTAAAAATACTATACTATGGACAACTAAAAAATGTATAAATTAATTTTTGTAAATTAGATCAACAAGAGTCTCCATGTTACTTTTACCTTTATAATTCTATTGTATTTATTAAGATATAATCCAAAGAAAGAGGCAATGTCAACCATCACATTTCTAAATTGAGTTTTTTTGGGTTAATTGTACCAGACTACAGAAATTATGGTACAATTGCTAAATTGATCGTATTTTTTTAAAATATTCTAATTAAATATTCAAAGCATCAGTATAATATGAATCAAACCCTTTGGTTAATTTTGACATCAGCTTCCAAATCTAGCAGTGGTTCTATCATCACATGGCCAAGTGGACCTTACTCCTTTTTAACTCTCTCACCGCCATGGTCGATAGGGCCCCGAGAAGTAAATGCCTCCAATTGGCATACTGCATTGTTTGAAAAAAAAAAAAACAAGGGTCCACATTAAAAAGAAAAGATGGTCTTTAAGGGAATGATCGTGGATCATGAAACAACTAAACCGGCTTGGGGTTTCTTGGTTTAATTGAATGGAAAATGACTGCAATTTGACTGATGTTTTATGTGTATCATTAAGAAGCAGCACTGATTAATACTTCAATTGCAGAGTTAATATGGCCGAGTTGTTGGTTGGCCAACTATGTTAACTTTACATTTAAGGAAACCGGGAAAGCACTTGCCTAGCCAGCCTCTCATCAACATTCAACACCAGCACAAGAACTTCATGATGCAATCCCTTTTTTGCTGCTGCGTTTCCTTTCATCATCTCTCTTAGTCACTGCCAAAACATTTCTGGGTGTTTTTTCACTGTAAAAATGGAAGAAATAGAGCTGAGTCACCACCAGGAATCGGTTCCGAAACCGGAGCAATCGTCGGATTTGACAAGAAGGAAACCTGTTTCATTCCTCGGTCTTTTTTCAGCTGCTGATAAATTAGATTGTGCCTTGATGGTTTTTGGGAGTTTAGGGGCGTGCATACATGGGGCTGCTCTTCCAGTGTTCTTTGTTATGTTTGGTCGCATGATAGATTCTTTAGGGCATTTGTCTTCGGATCCTCACAAGCTGTCTGCACAGGTTTCTGAGGTACTTCTCCATGACTGCTTATTGGTTTAAACTTTAAGAGTAAATGTAAGTCAATACATGGTTTTGCTTAATGCTCGACACTTCTTTTATCCCCTTTGCAGCATGCTATTTACTTGGTCTACCTCGGCCTCGCCGTTTTCGCATCGGCATGGATAGGTGTGTTTCATGTTTCCTATCCTGAAAAATTCATACCAGTGCTTCAGTTTGCCTACTGCTAATAACACCCTTGTTGATTTCTATATCTTTCAGGTGTTGCATTCTGGATGCAAACCGGGGAGAGACAGACGGCTCGTTTGCGACTGAAATACCTTCAGTCGGTCTTAAGAAAAGATATAAGCTTCTTTGACACTGAAGCTAGAGCTTCTAACATAATTTTTCATATCTCAAGTGATGCAATCCTTGTCCAGGATGCCATAGGTGACAAGGTATTTTTACTAAAAACGGGAACATAAAGATTAGCATAATGTTCAAAACTTTGGTATATGATATTTCCTTAATACTAAATATTTCTCTGATGTATCTTGGTGCAGACAGGCCATGCTTTCCGTTACCTTTCTCAATTTATCGTTGGTTTCGCCATTGGGTTTACATCTGTATGGCAGCTTACACTACTCACCTTAGCTGTAGTTCCACTGATAGCCATTGCAGGCGGAGCTTATACTATAATTATGTCAACTCTATCCGAAAAAGGCGAGGCTGCTTATACCGAAGCTGGGAAGATTGCCGAAGAGGTAAATTGCATACACCTTATATATGAAACACACAATTCCAAGGTTCAAGAAACACCATGCTGTTTTAGTTTTGGAATGATATTGCTCTATGGGGTAGATTTTTCTTTCCTTTTGGTACAGGTTATTTCGCAGATTCGTACAGTATACGCATTTGTAGGAGAGGAAAGAGCAGTTAAAGCATACTCTAGTTCACTTAAAAATGCTCTTAAAATGGGGAAGAGAAGTGGACTTGCAAAGGGGGTAGGTGTTGGATTTACATATGGTCTGCTGTTCTGTGCATGGGCCTTTCTTCTTTGGTATGCCGGCATACTCGTCAGACACAGTAAAACAAACGGAGGGAAAGCGTTTACAACGATTATCAATGTCATTTTCAGTGGATTGTAAGTATAATCTGCATATGGTTAACAACTTTTCAGGGAGTTTATCTCTCGTTAATTGAATTTTATGATAAAAAAACAGCTGTTTTGCTTTTGTAGTGCTTTAGGCCAAGCAGCACCAAACCTTGCTGCCATTGCTAAAGGCCGGGCAGCTGCTGCCAATATCTTCAGCATGATAGATACTGACTCAAAGCCTTCAGGACAGACAGATGGTGAAACTATTTTACCAGAAGTAGTTGGAAAAATCGAGTTCCGTGAGGTCTGTTTTGCTTATCCGTCTCGGCCTGGCACGGTGTTTGAGAAATTAAGTTTCTCAATAGATGCTGGGAAGACGTTTGCAGTTGTTGGTCCTAGTGGTTCAGGAAAGAGTACCATCATTTCCATGGTTCAACGTTTCTATGATCCCACTTCAGGTAAGTTAGAGACTGAGTTACAGTATAGTTTTACTTTCTCTTGGCTGATACACCGGCATTTCACCAGGTTCTATATTATTGGATGGATATGATCTTAAGAATCTGCAGCTAAAATGGTTGAGAGAACAAATGGGATTGGTCGGTCAAGAACCAGCACTGTTCGACACGACAATAGCCGATAACATCCTACTTGGTAAAGAAGATGCAGATATGGAGCAAGTTATATTAGCTGCCAAAGCTGCTAATGCACATTCTTTCATTGAAGAACTACCTAATAGTTATAATACACAGGTATCTTCTCCTTAGTATCCAACTTCATTCTTTATTTCTACTGATCTGTGGACGATCCTCGAAACTGATGCTTTGAAATGTTGTTGAATATAGGTTGGAGAAGGAGGAACTCAGCTTTCTGGAGGTCAAAAACAAAGAATTGCTATAGCAAGAGCAGTGCTGAGGAACCCCAAGATACTGCTTCTTGACGAGGCTACAAGTGCTCTTGATGCAGAATCTGAACTCATAGTTCAACAGGCACTAGATAAGATAGTGTCAAGTCGATCAACGATCATTGTGGCGCATCGATTATCCACTATTCGAGATGTTGACACTATCATCGTTTTGAAGAATGGACAGGTTGTTGAGAGTGGGAGCCACATGGATTTGATGTCTAAGAAAGGAGAATATGCGGCTTTGGTTAGCTTGCAAATATCAGAAAACACTGAAATTTCGAGCTCTATATGTCATTCCGATGTTTCCGAAAGTTCTAGCTTTCGACAACCTCAAGACAGTCAAAATCTGGGGCAGGATTCGAGACCAATTACAGCAATAGAATTGGAGCAAAGTTGTCAAAACTCATCTCAGCAAAGTTCTGCTTCTAATCCATCAATATGGGAACTACTTAAATTAAATGCACCGGAATGGCCATATGCGCTACTTGGCTCGGTTGGTGCAATTCTGGCCGGCATGGAAGCTCCGCTATTTGCCTTCGGAATCACGCATGTCTTGACTGCATTTTACTCTCCTGATGATATTCATATCAAGGAAGAGGTTAAAAGAGTGGCTCTTATATTTGTTGGTCTGGCTATTCTTACCATTCCTATATATATGTTGCAACACTACTTCTATACCTTAATGGGGGAGAACCTTACAGCTCGTGTCCGTTTATCGATGTTCTCAGGTACTTCCATACTTTTCATTGATGGAACATTCATCACATTGCAAATCCTCTGAACTACGAAATTTTATTCCGACTTTGCACTGTAAACTAACGTACATTTCACTTCATATCTAGCTATCCTTTCCAATGAGGTTGGTTGGTTTGATTTGGATGAGAACAATACTGGCTCATTGACAGCAGCTTTAGCTGCAGATGCAACCCTCGTGCGAAGTGCTTTAGCTGATCGGCTATCCACAATCGTGCAGAACGTAGCACTTACCGTGACAGCATTTGTAATAGCATTTGCTTTAAGCTGGCGTATCGCATCTGTTATCATTGCCTCCTTTCCTTTACTCATAGGTGCATCCATAACTGAGGTAAGGCTTAGAAACCACTTGCTTTGGTTATGTCAGCAATGAATGACACTGCAGGCCTTCAATTCCAATTCTTTTATTCGTTTTTCTTTCGAAATTGCAGCAACTGTTTCTTAAGGGGTTCGGAGGGAATTACAGCCATACGTACTCTAGAGCAACTGCTGTGGCACGTGAAGCAATTGTTAACATTCGTATTGTGGCTGCATTTGGTGTTGAAGACCGGATTTCGATCAAGTTTGCCTCTGAATTAAACCAACCGAAAAAGCAAGCATGCTTACGAGGTCATATATCGGGTTTTGGATACGGCGTATCACAGCTCTTTGCATTCTGTTCCTACGCACTTGGCCTTTGGTATGCATCGGTGCTAATCAAGCAAAACAAATCTAACTTCGGAGATGTCATGAAGTCCTTCATGGTTTTGATAATCACAGCACTGGCAGTAGCAGAAACACTAGCTCTCACACCAGATCTCGTTAAAGGGTCGCAAGCACTTGGGTCCGTTTTCGGTATTCTTCATAGGAAAACATCAATAGAGCCAAATGATTCCACATCAAACGTAGTAACCGAGATCAAAGGTGACATAGAGTTCAGAAATGTTAGTTTCAAGTACCCAATGAGACCTGATGTAACCATTTTTGACAAGTTAAACCTGAAAACTTCAGCTGGAAAAAGTCTAGCCGTAGTTGGACAAAGCGGGTCAGGGAAAAGCACAGTGATTGCATTGATTATGCGGTTTTACGACCCCGTTTCCGGGGCAGTTGTGATCGATGGCTACAATATTAAGACACTAAACTTAAGGTCTCTAAGGCTAAGAATGAGTTTAGTCCAGCAAGAGCCTGCACTGTTCTCAACCACAATATACGAAAACATCAAGTATGGCAAAGAGGATGCATCAGAGATTGAGATAATGAAAGCAGCAAGAGCAGCTCATGCTCATCGATTCATTAGCCGAATGCCTGAAGGGTACCAAACCCACGTCGGCAATCGAGGTGTCCAGTTATCGGGTGGCCAAAAGCAGAGAGTGGCAATTGCTAGAGCAATACTAAGGAACCCTTCCATTCTTCTCCTAGATGAAGCCACAAGTGCATTGGACTCGGAATCTGAGAAACTAGTTCAAGAAGCTCTGGATAATCTCATGGAAGGTCGTACCACAATCATAGTAGCGCATCGGTTATCGACTATACGTAATTCGGACAGCATTGCGGTGTTGGAACAAGGGAAGGTACTTGAAATTGGCAGCCATGAACAACTGACGAAGAAACCAGGCAGTGTTTATAAACAGTTGGTCAGTTTACAACAGTAAAGGAACATCCATGAAAAAAAAACCAAGTTTAGCATTAAAACCACAAGCAAATTATATTACTCTATGTTGAAACTGCAGAAAGATGAACTTTTTTCTTAAATGTTTCTCTTTAAAACATGATTATAGTAACACCATTTCTTGATAATAAGGAATTGCTAATGCAACAGATCAAAAGCGTTTGTTTACTGTTGTTGATCGAAAATTTTGAATTTATTACCCACAAATTCAGTGATTCAAAATTTAAACACAAAAGCGGACTACATTGATTTGAAATTAAAAGCAAGTAGAGAGGAATGGTGGCTCCTTTGATTTCAAATTAAGGAATCTTAACTTTTGTGGGGGACTGTGACTCTTTAGCCTTTCGGCCTTGCATTTGCTTTTTTGAACTACCGCTTTATTCAAATTTAAATAATCTTATTTTTCTAAAAACATCCCTATACTTTTTATAAATTTAAAATTTAGTCTCTGTGTGTTTTTTTTTAGAAATTTAGTCTTTCTATCTTTCAGATTTTAAAATTCATGTTCAACTTTAATACTGTTAAAATTATTTTGCTAAATTCAGATTCATTATAATATCATCTTTTTTAGTTACACTATTATCAAGTGAGTATTTTTTTATTATTTCAAAGTATCAAAACAACAAATTTAATAATATTTGAAATATAAAAAATAAATACTAAATTCCAAAAAATAATAGTATTTAATGCATTTGTTTTAACAGCTTATAACCATGCATTAGAATTTTCTTTACTTCAAATTATCGCATTTAATAGGACAACCTTACTGTAAATAGAATATTAATTAATATAAATAAATATGCGAAAAACTGAAAACCATAGATTTTCTTTTACGTAAAAGAGCAAATGAAAGGATATGATGACATCTTGGGAATAATTATCTTATCATGCTAACAAGTACACTTAGATTAACTTCAGCAAATAAAAATGGTTAGCTGATAGATTTTGTACTTTTTATATTTTGGTTAATTTCACCAATAGTCCTCAAACTATTGGCTAGATTTTAAATTGATTTTTAAACTTTAAAAAGGATTTAATCAAATAAAATATAATATTATATTAAGCAGGCCATTCCGTCAACCTTGTTGATAGTTTAGATATTAAATATTAGTTTCAACCTAACATAAAACGTATTTAAAATATGTAACTTAATTTGCTTGACCCGTTTCTATTTAACATATTAAAAAATAAGATAAATTATATCTAATATCATTAAACTATTAGTAAGTTTACGTTTTAGTCACTCAAATTTAAAAAGTTATAAAATGATCAATGAACTATTTGAAAATTTTCATTTAAGTCAACGAAGTATTCAAAAGTTTTTATTTAAGTCGCTAAGCTGTTAAGTTTATTTTTAAAGTCCGGCTAGCAAGCTCCAAACAGTGATTCAAAAATTGATATGGTGGATCGTACCTGAGTAAAAGAACATACCTTACATCTAAATTGATCTGACAATTAGTGTTGAAGTTTGTAGATTCATCACTTCATGAAAAAATTGAATTTTAGAAGAAAAGGGGAATTGGAAGCTTTCGACTGGTAATATGAACAGAATAGGCCAACGACTTTAACAACCCAAAGATGTAAATGAAAATTTTTAATAGTTCAATGACCATATAACCAAAATATAAACTTAATAATAGTTTAATAATATTTGGTGTAGTTTTCCATAATTTTTAAAAATCATAATCTAGTGTATAAATAATGAATGTTATTATGGGGTAATGATGATAAAGGAGTTTGTATGGAGGGGTAAGCTGTCGAGAGTTTGTTATAGGTCAGCTTTTACTTCAACTGCACATGTGATTCGTGATTTTTTTTTCCTTCTTCTCTGTTCTCTTTCTTTTCCCTCATTTTTCCCGGTTCTTCGCTTTTTCCTTTCTCTTCACTCACTGCCACTTTCCTGTCAATCTTCCCCCTTTAGGGTTTGCTTCGCGAAGAAAAATGATGATCTCATTCTTCCTTCAACAAACAACTTTAGCGTGAAGCAAATCTGACCAAGAAAATCCCCAGATTGTTAGTGAAAAACCAAAAAGAAAAAAGAATTTCAAGATTTGTAGAAGAAAAGGAGAAAAAGACTCGAGCTATAGGAACGATTGAGTATATTAGTGCGGCGGCGAAGGAAAATGAGCGCCTCCAGATTCATAAAGTGTGTTACTGTCGGCGATGGTGCTGTCGGCAAAACTTGCTTGCTTATTTCCTACACCAGCAACACTTTCCCTACGGTGAGTCTCTTTTTCGCCCTCTTTTTATTTTTAATTTTCGAAATTATCTGATCTTTCTTGCATGATCGTATGTGTTATTAGCATTTTCTTGTTTTCTTGTGTAATTTGAGAGAAAAATTGGTTGAAATTGTCGATGTTCGAGTGAGCTTCAGTTACTTGAAAATTTGTTTCATTGTTATTGAAACCAAGAATGGGGCTTTATGCTCTCTGTTAGTGGTTAGGTTGTCTTGGACACTGATTTTCTTCATTATTAACAGTTTGTGTTTAAATGGTAACAGGATTATGTCCCTACTGTTTTCGACAATTTCAGTGCAAATGTTGTTGTGGATGGCAGCACTGTCAACTTGGGTTTATGGGATACTGCTGGTAAATTTTGAAATAGCTTCTTCAATTTCTCTTGTTTTAGTAAGCCTTCTATTTCTTTCTTGTTTTTTGGTTTGAAATCATTACCATGGAACAGGTCAAGAGGATTACAATAGATTGAGACCATTAAGCTATCGTGGGGCCGATGTCTTTATTCTTGCATTTTCCCTCATCAGCAAGGCTAGTTACGAAAATGTTACAAAGAAGGTTTAACCATTGGATATCTTCTCTTTTGAGATAATGGTTTTGTCAGTATAAGATGTCTCCAACGCAATATGCATTCTGATTCATGTTTTTTTCTTGCTATTGATTTCAGTGGATTCCTGAATTAAAGCATTATGCACCTGGTGTTCCGATAGTTCTTGTTGGAACTAAGCTTGGTAAGATTCTTACTCCCTGTGTCTTGGTGTTGTTGTATATGTTTGAAGTGTTTGTAGAATCCTTTCCATTTTCTTAAATGTTGTCATGTTTACAACTCTTTCCTGCTGCAGATCTCCGGGATGATCAGCAATTCTTTGTAGACCATCCTGGTGCAGTGCCCATTTCTACAGCTCAGGTAAATGTCAACATCATGTTATCAATTCCATTTTTGTTCTTTTCAATAATAATATATTTCACGAATAGGGGTCTTGCTTTGCATCTTTGTGAAGGGTGAAGAATTAAGGAAACAGGTAGGGTCTTCTGCCTACATCGAGTGTAGTTCAAAAACACAGCAGGTTCGTAGAATTCATGTACTTTGGCAAAAATATATTGCTGAGGTCGATTTTGTCTAAATGGGGTCTTGTGTGTTGGCTTGACTTCAGAATGTGAAGGCAGTTTTTGATTCAGCTATTAAGGTAGTGCTTCAGCCTCCGAAGAAAAGCAAGAAGAAAAAGGCACATGGTGGTTGCTCAATATTGTGATGGGTGGAAGATTCAAGTCCGACAAAGATGGATCAACCTGCCAGCTTCTTGCTGCTTGTATCCCTGTCGATGTCACCTTTTAAAATTGTAGGAAGCAGCAAGCCATGATTGTATAGTGTCTGCTGACATTCTGGGGGTTTCTGTGAAAGATTCAAGTGGTTTGTTTCTGTGTTTTTACTTATTATCAATCAATCTATAGTTGATGACAAGCATTCCTTCCCTGTTAACATGCACATGCCTTTTCTGCTTTTCATGTTTAAGCTTCACGCATGCATTAACATTTATGCAATTTGTATTTATTGTTTGATGCCACCGATCAATCGTGGAACTTAATTCAAATGATGTCATATTGTTATTATTGAACCGTATGTGGTCATATCCTATAATCATTGCCCCTTTTTATCACCCATACTATTAGATGCCCCTTAGGCCTTAACCCAAGGTGGGGAAGAAGTCGTTGTTAGTGTGATAGTTTACTGACTGACCGCAAAGAAAGTTGTAGGATCACGCCATTTGGCACACTCTGAAACAAGTAGATGATAAGTGGAATTTGGTAAGCAGCTGCATGAATCATGATGCAACAACAACCGCAGCTCGCTTCAAAGTCTTCCACCAAGTATTGTCTTTTTCTTTGGTTCTTATAATCACAAATGTCCACCCATCTGCCCCTTTTTCCAGGTTAATTTCTTCATTTTTGTTTTGGGCGCAACTAAAATTAAAGAAAGAAAGGCAGCCAGTCAATGTTCACAATTACCACATATCTTCCGACTCCAATTATTTAAATAGTCTTCCCTTTTCTTTTTCCTTTTCGTCATCTTTACTCAATGTTCCTTTTGGATTGGTAATGGTATCATGAATGCTTTAGTATTAAATTAATTACCTTTATTTGGGTAAGGCATGTCTTTTTTTTTAAGATATGCTTGCTTCATCCTTTTTATGCAAAAAAGCAAAATTTGTCAAATATATACTGTAAACAAATCGAAAAAGAAAAGAAAAAGTGTGGTTTTGGTATGCCATTAATATATTGTAAACGCAAAGAATTGTAATTTGCAAACGAAAAATACAAGAGTTGGAAAAACCCGTACGCTCGAAAGCACCGTGAGCCACCGAACCCCACACCATTCAAGTTGGACGTTTTGAAAAAGTTAATAAATAAAAAAAAAGAGAGTCTAAATCCATTTAATTAAGAAGAAAGTTAAGACAAAAGTGTCATACATTAATGAATGAATGGATCGTGAGAGTGAGACCCCTTCAACTTCGAGGAAAAAGGTAATTTGCTCAAACGTGGCCAATTCACGACCTCCATGAGGATGACCTATTCCCCTCCTATCCTATGTGTTTCCGCGTGATATATTGAAAATGTTGCCCATTTCATTTATTAATCATCAAACATATAATACATACGCTTCGAAATAAAGGGATTTACCATACCGTCACCAAAACCAACGTTATACATACAACAATACAATATCTAAAACTAAATTGTAAAAACGTGGCGTTACGTTATTGGAAGAAAATATAAAATCGGCGGGTGTAGGACAAGTACTTCCACACCATCCTCCATTTTCCTTTTTTTCAATCAATACCCTTTTTTATATTAATTGAAAGCCCGAGCCCGACATTCCCGAGACGACTCATTTAACTCGTTAGAAAGATCCTCTCCACTAGGAACTAGTTATAGTCTTCTCTCTTCCACCAGATTCTTTTTGGATCATGGCGATATCGGATGTGGTGGTTGGGAATTTGCTGATCATATACGTGGCGGTTATAGCGGGGATAAAGGCGTACGGTTTAGTGTGTGGGAGGAACTTCGGTGGTTGGTTTGTGTTGATGGCGTCGACTACGGTGGTGGGTCTGATCTTGGTCGGGGCTTTGACGTGGGACGTCAGTCGTAAAGCCACGCAAGCAATTTCCGGTGAGGATCAAGATGCTGGTTCCCTTCAAGTTCACGAGATGTGTAAAGGTGGTATTTGCTGGCACGGCGTGGCTGTCCGGTTCCCTGCTTCTCAACTCCGGTTCAGCCTCCCTCAACAAATTCCATACGGTTCTTTGTAAAAAGAAGAAGAAAACTTTGGGAATTTCAGGTTTAAAGCTGTAAGATATAAGATTAGCTTTGGGTTTGGGTTTGGCCGAAAACAAAACCCCATGAGGTCTTTTCCTTTTCTCCTTAATTTTGATTGCGAGGAATAAAAGAGCGTGTATAAGGTTATATATATAGAAGAAATGAAAATGAAGATGCTTTAATTTGTGAATAAATAATTGTCCATGGGTTTTGGTTTACCAACCAAATGAAGCTTGTTTTCGTTTGTTTCCAAGTGGTTTTACATAGTTTAATTGTTTAGTTTTGGTAACAATGGTTGTCTACCGACAAGCAGAACAGCATATTTGATATTAAGGAGGAAGTACAGAAGAGGATTGTTGCTATTGCAGTGGAAGTTAACGTGTCGGTAGTAGTATGTATGTGTGTCGGAAACTATACATAGAGTTCAGGAAAACAAGGAATAAGAAGAGTACTGACTCATTGTTATGTTCTTACAAATCTAAACAGTTGGGTTTGTTTTAGGTAGAGAATAATCTTGAGTTAGACTCTGTTTGTAGGTTTGTCACTTTGTCTGTTTAGAGCAAAGTCTTATTTGTCCGTACTACTTGTTGGCTTTCCTGGGTTTTTTTTAGCAGTACTTGAGAATGAGTTTGCCAAAATATAATGGTGAAAAGCTGCCTGCCTGCAATTTGTGGACTCAAGAGCAATCAATCCCCTTAATCAGCAATTCAGCAAGTGATGTAAATGATGAGACATAATATTAAATGTTGCCTTCATTCTCCCACCCAACCATAAACAAAAGTGTCACTTTAATATAAAATCCTAGACTTAAAACCAATTTGGATGAGGTTTTAAAAAACCTAGCCTTAGCCATAAAGCAATTAAAAGAAATTGTAAGCATTTATTGTGAATTTAAAAATGGGTTGATTTTTGTATATGACATCATTGAGAATGATTTTTAGAAAATATTTAATTATGTTTATTTCATAAAAAATGATTTGTTTAATGGAAGGAAAATAACTTTTAAATTAATGAAAAATAAATTATTTTTCTGGTAAAACAATTTACTTTTTTGAAAAGTACGAAAGAACTCTTTCCGGATGATTTTATTAATTGATTTAATTGCGAAGAAGTGATATTATTGCCAAATTGATGACCTACACCTACAATTCTCAAGACACTTGCTCAAAGGAATTATGGAACTTCTGAAATTTACATGAAATTATTCTAAATTGTTATATAAACATTTTGTTACGTGTTCTTATAACAAGTTTATGTAAACAAACATATGTAAATTTGTTCTTATAACAAGTATATAATAATCTATTTCGTCTAATTAAATTATTTTGAAATTTTTAGATTTAAAGTTATCATGTCTCGAGACACTACATGTTGTGCATTGAGACAAAGTTCTCCGTGTCTCGAGATTAGGTCTGGAGACCAACCCTCCCCTATTTTCTTATTTTTGTTTCGATGCTTGAATGTCTTGAGGTAAGAGGTTTCTGTCTCGAGACTTGAAGCATAACAAAATTAATTTAGCTTCGATGTTCTTCTATTCGAGACAAATGTCACTTGTCTCAAGACCTAAGAACAATTGTAACACCCCTAACCCATATTTGTCATCGGAACAGGGTTACAATGTATTACAAATGGAATAGTAAATCATTCAAATCATACATTAGTACAAACATAATCAAATTGCTTGAACCTTAAGAAACTCAAATACTAACCAAAATACAAAATCAAAATGACATTAATCAGGTCAAAAACACATCAAAACCAACCTAATATGTGCCTAACCAATGTACCCTCATTTGTGCCACAATTATATACAATTTAATCTCAAAATACACATTAATTCAATTCATCAACTCATTCAAGCAATACCAAATCAAAATACCTAACAAAGCTACCACAACCATAACAAATCAAATATATGTAAGCCGCACATACTAGCATAGCAACTATACCTCATTCTCATACCCTTTGCAAATTGGTTATTTGCACAAAATATCATTCATAACATTTACATAAGCCAAACATTAACCAAAATAGCACAAGAGCCTATACATGCCATATACTTCAAATTTAACGTTTCAAAAACTACCAAGATAAACTGGATAGTGTGACTTGAGTGCCGATCCGATCGTCCAACCTTTTGAAAATCTACAATGACATTAAACAACACAAGTAAGCTTAATGAAGCTTAGTAAGTTCGACGAGATAAACAAAAATCTTACCGAACTAACTATAATAAATCAAGTAATAAAAATCATCCATGACAACTCCCTTTCATTCACAATTTCAATCGATAAATACATCCGTATTCAAATCAATACAAAAATAAATAACATGTCTTTCAAATTCATTAAATAAATCACCTTACAGAGATTTTTCCATTCGAAGAACGACTTACGGATAAGAGTACATCGTCAACAGAAGCTCATAAGAACTGGTTCTCTCGAATACGCCAACAGAAGCTTGTAAGAGTTGATCCACCCAATTAACTTATCTAAACATGTTCAAACATTACCAAATTATAACCTTCAATATATTATTACTAGTCCAACCAATATGCACATTCAAACTCACAAAATGAAGCATGATTAACTAGTAATTAAAAGGTAAAATTCAACCAATATAGCATTATAGGTCACTTACCAAAAGTGCTCAAAATAACTTAGGTAATAAGCCAACCAACCTAGGTACATGTCATATGACCTCAAAACATATAAATACATACAGAATAAGATCATATTGGCTTCCAAGCTGAGCTTGAGAGTTGGATGCTTGACCACAAAATTTTTTTAACCTTATTCGAGACTTGGACACGGAAACTCCATACGCTGATTAATGGTTACTCAGTCGTGTTAACATAACTCGAATTCAATATAAACTTAACAAAATACAAGTAACATGAGTAACAGAATAATTCAAGCTAACTGATCTGCTGTAATTTGATGCGTCAAATTAAGCTCTTCAATATACTTGAGGAGCTTATTCTCAAACAATTTAAGAATCTTTTATATGTTTTTGTCGATTTTTAGTTCTAAACAATAACAAATGTTTTTGTTTAATTTTATACCCCTTTGAGACCCAAATTAGCGAAATGACGTTATGGGACCTAACAATATATTTGAATTGGTGTAAAAGGTCGATAATAGTCCGAACTTTAAAAAAATCATTTTTGTAACTAATTTGTTTTTCGATAAATTTTTGTTTATTCTTTTGTTTGGATGTAAAATTAAATATTAAAGTCAAACTTAAATATCAAATTGATATAAAAATGCTTACATACCAAATTGAACATTAAAGGTCAATATAGGTACTAAATGATATATTACCTTTTAAAAATAATAAAATTGTATTTTAATATAAAAATGTCTTGGACTTTTAGTCTTATTGAAAAAGGGAGCCCATATTGGAACCTCATATCATAGATTATGGTCAGCCCAAGCCCTAATCCCCCAAAGAGATATTGCAATTTGCAGTCTGCATGAAACATTTTGTCGTTTGGAACCAACACATATACATAAATGCAAAGGTTGGTAGTGCAATTATGCAATAATGTGGTGTTACAGTTACATACACTTTTTACTTTTTACCTGTAACTAGTAAGATATTTTTTTGAGAAACTGCTAGTGAAAGAATTAATGGAAAATGCTATTATTCAGCCTTTTCCAATGACCAAACTGTCAAAATTTCTCCAATCTCTTACCCTCTTCTCCGCTCCTCTATAACGTTCTGACTCTTTCACGTCCCAATTGAGTGACTTGCTGTCACAAAATCTGCATGTCTACGTCGTCGTTTACCGCCACCTTTCTTCTCTCTCTCATTAATGCTTTCTTTTTGGGTTTTGAAAGACAGAGAGAGAGAGAGAGAGAGAGAGAGAGAGAGAGAGAGACCCCTAAGCATTCACTTAGTCTCTTTGTCCCTCTTCCTTAAGCACGTCTTCACCAAAAACAGTATATATATATTAAAGCTTTTATCGGTTTTCCTGCCTTACTTATAGTTATAACCCATCCACGGATTTCTCATTCATAATGGGCATGGCTTTATTTTCATTCTGATATAAATATATGAAGAAAGCCTTAGCTTTTTTAGCTTTCAAACCAAACCCCATTTTTTTTGCTTCCCTTCTCTGCTTCGTTGTTTGAATTTTTACAATAAGTTATTATTATGGTTGTTCAATCACAGTTGTATCCTGAAAACTTGGGTTTACTACCTTGGCCCATGTGCGCCCTTCAGGATTGGATGCCACCAATCCCTGCACCACCTCAGCCTGTTTTTTGTTTCAGTCTTCAACAACCTTCTCAAAATACGCTTCCTTTTCATATACAAAAAAAGGCTCACAACTTGGCTTCTACTTCTTCTCCATCGTCGTCTTCGTTGTCAATGTGTGATAATTTTCTCTCAATGACACTTTCTCAAGCTTTAGATGCTCAACTTGAGGTGCAAAGGCAGGAACTTGATTGCATTCTTCATTTTCAGGCAAGGGTTCTTTCTTTTAATGTTCTTTTTTTTTATATCAGAAATTGATCACTTTCACTCAAAGTTCCTTGTTTTTTTTTGGTGGGGAAAAACACAGAATGAGAGGCTAAAATCTGTATTACGAGAGCAAAGGAGGCGACAGCTAGGCACGCTACTAAAGACCATGGAATGGAAGGCTTTATATTTGATGAAGCGAAAAGAAGAAGACTTGGCACGAGCAACAAAGAAAACAATGGAGCTCGAAGCTTGCTTGAAGAAAGCCGAAATGGAGAGCGAGTGGTGGGAAAGGCTTGCCAAAGCAAATGAAGCAATGGTTAAGGGTTTAAGCAACACAATGGAACAGGTCAAAGAGGAGCTAATCAGGGTCAGCAATAAAAATACAGCCGAAGATACCGAGTCCCATTGCTGCGGCTCATGCGATCAAAGAGATGATCAACAAGGAGAAAAGAAGAGCAAAAAGGTTGCTTGCAAACACTGCAGGTTTAGGAGCTCGTGCGTTCTGTTCCTACCTTGCAGACACCTTTGCTCGTGCATCTCTTGTGAAGCTTTCCTTGATTCTTGTCCTGTCTGTAAATCTGTAAAGGAGGCTAGCATGAACGTATTTTGGGTTTAACAAGAAAGCTTTTCGGGGTCTAGGTTCAACAGATTTCCTATTATTATTTTTTCTCTGTTGTTTGTCTACTCTAAATGATGATAGTATTGGTTCGGTGAAGAATCTTTTTCAACTCTTACCTTTTCTGGATTAATTACCATTCCCACATTTAGATTGCAGTATTGCACCTTCAAGAAGAATCATAAAAATATTGTTTTTTGATTTCTTTAATGAGGTTCTTTTCTTCACGGAAATGCCAGCTCGATTCAGCGGTAAGCAGTGTACTGTTTTTGTTTCAAACTGCAGAAAATATTTGATAAAACATTTATCGAGGGGAACTTTCCACCGCCACTACTCTTTTCTCTTTGCTTTTATCCATTGAAATGAAAGAAACACCCTTTACTTGTTACTGTAGTAGTGGAGGAATAATCCAGGTTTTACTGATAACCCGTCCAAATACTATGTAACTGATCAAAAAGGGTCAAATTTGTTTTGTTTTAATATACCCTTTCTTTAGTCACTGTGTTTGAGATGTATTCAATGGTCCCAACTCAGCAACGGTGAAGGGTGATTGAGTGGGGCCTAAAATACGAGGGAAAAAACCGTTTGCAAGCTGAGAAGTGAGGATGGGGAGATTCGATCTCATCTTTTCAAGGTGTTGCCAAAATCTATTTTGGCAGCTCTATTTATCTTTTTTATTAATGGTACTGCTACGGACTGGACCAACTTTTTCGTAGGCGTAGAGTTGTAGGTGGAGGGCTAGGATGGACTTTGGCAATGACGTGTGGATTCCACTGACCAGCCGCCTTTGACAACATCTGCGGGTTGTTGTAACTTGGGAAGACAAGCTACCCACTTGTTAAACTCATTGGTGAATTGGCCCAACTCAGCTGCTTGTTTCTTTGAAAGAGTCGGATCCATTTAAGTGTACTAGATGGGCAGAAACTAAACTACTGTATCCAGAAAGCTGAGTACTATTAGTGGCAGTGGCCCTTAATACGGTTTTGAAATCTAAAAACGCTGGTGCTTTGAACGTCATTCATGGGTTTGGGTTATTTACCCAATTTGAAGATTTATCCGAAACTTAAGAAAGTTTAAGTAAAAAATTAGACTAAAAAAATAGACTTGAATAAAAAAATTGAGTTTATTTAAAATATAGGTTGAGCTTACGCTTAAACGTTCAAGGCCTAAGTCTAGTTCAATCTAGGGGTGTGTATTCGGTTAACCGACCCGAAATAGCTATAACCGAATTAATCGACCTTTCAAATTTTTTAACCATTAACCGAACCGAATTTTTTTCAATTAATTAGGTCGGTTACCCGAATTAACCGAAAATTGTATGCTTTTTATTTTTGGTTAAAAGTTAACCGAATTAACCGAATTACCTGAATTGAATCACTACATAATTAAAAATATTACATAAATCTTTGAATCACTACATAATTAAAAACACATAAGTATTTGAATCACTACATAATTAAAAACATTACATAAGTCTTGAAATTAACACATAATTGAAATGTAAGTCTTTAATATTCTCCATTTATATCCATTTCTTCTCTCCAAAAAATCTCCATTTGCATTAAACTTTTAAAAAAAAAACATGTGTAATTGGGTAGAGACTTAGAGTTAAACTTTAGTTTTATTTTTATTAGGTTGGTAATTTGGTAGACTTTAGTTTTAGTTTTATTGGGATGGGTAATTGGGTAGACTTTAGTTTTAGTTTTATTGGGTTGGGTTGGTAATTGGGTTGGGTAATTAGGTTGGGTTGGATAATTTTATTTATTATTTTTTCGGTTAAACTGAAAAAATTTGGTTAACCGACCGGTTCCGAACCGAATTAACCTTTAACCGAAAAATCATAAAAAAATTAACCGACCACCTACCGAAAAAATTTGGTTAACCGACCGAATTCGGTTAACCAGTCGGTTAACCGAATTTTTTCGGTTTTAACCAAATTATGCACACCCCTAGTTTGATCCGACCCATTTTCTATGTTTATAATATAATATTTTAAATAATATATATTATATTTTATAACACATAAAAGCTAAATCTATAACAATAATAGTATTATAATGTAAATCTTAAAGAAAAATATTAAGATAACTATCTATTAATATTTAATAAATGAAAAAAATTAAATTAAAAATAATATAATTTAAAAAAAGATTCAAAAAAATAATATGAGTGAGCTTAAAATAGACTTGGGTTAGCCATTAACAAATATAAGCAGATTTAAGTAAAATTTTAGGCCCATATAACGAGTTAGGCCAGATTTACACAAGAATAAAATATATTAATATTATGCTTAAATCTGGCCTGATCTATAGACATATTTATCATTAATAAATTAATTAATTTTATATATTTCGGACCAGATTCATATTTTATATTTGTTTTACAATCAATTAAACTAATCCTCTCGAAATCTATTACTACCTTCTTTAATAATGTCATCTTTAAAGTTAGAATTTGTAGTTGAAGCACGAAGATGATCCGATAGGCTAATAAAGGAAGTTTGCTGTCTTACACTTGCAAACATGCAAGTGTAATCCATTGTGTAACAATGACAACTACCAACTTTTTATTTTTGGTTTTCAAGCTTGTTTTGTAGTAAGCTACAAGTTCCCAGCTCAGGTTCTAAGACCATTAAATGTAGGGTTTACCACCATCCTTGTTAGTGCCCATTAACTATGGTAAAGCATATAACATTGTTCCGTTCCTAAAGCTATTCATTATTTTCTATTCATTTCTAATATTCAACATTCAAAAGTATAGCAACTGCTTATAGTAGTAAATTACAAGGATGATGATTTTACAGTCTATATGCACACACGAAAATTAAGACAATGAAAGAGACATTTAACTTGAGATTGGTGTTACGTTAGTCAACATGCTTTAATTGATTGATAAAAGAAGCTTGGGACGCGTGTGTTGGTACACCATGGTTCGGCCAATAATATAACCATTAATAAATAGAAAAATTCACCAAATAGCTTCATAACCGATTCCATAAATATAAACGGATGCATACATAGGTGTATAAAAATTATTGGCCATATTTAAAAGGTTGATGCCATCAAGCATGATTAGCATTTATGGGTATCTTTGAATAGAAGAAAAGAATGGGTCATGGATGATTTCAGAAACTACTGGGTTGATATTGCTACCAAGTATATACATGCAAAGTTCCCTTCTGAAATGAGATTAATCGCGATTATTAATGCAAGAAGTTGATAAGTAAGGTGGATAGGGTGGTGGACTGTTAGATATATTATCCATTTAATGAAGCAAGAGGAAATTATGAGGCTTTGGTTGAGTCCAAACAACTTTCTGCAAATTATATACATGTTTCTCTTATTATCTTTGTTTACTTCATAAAAGATAATCAATGCAGTGTAGACGTGTAATGGAAGGTGTCAAATATCATGTCGTTTTTGTGGCTTTCAATATCAGTACAATTATTGCTGCAACTACTTTTATGCTTTATTAAATGCTTCGTTGCTTTACAATCACATTTATAATTGTGATTGGCAGTAAGCGATTATGTAGGTTTCTTTTTTATACTAAAAAATAATTGATTGAGCCAAATATAGTATAATGTTGATTTCATTAGGTTTTAGGGTACTTTAATTTTTGCATACGAGGTGGTTAATGGGTATTATTATTTACTTAGTTGCCTGTCATCCGAACATATATATTATATGTGGATGGTATTGGTGGTAATGCCAAGAACATGTGCAAGCCAAATTCATTAAATCTGATTCTGTGACTTAATCTTTGGAAACCAGCATGACTTCTATTTTCTATTAATTAATTGAAGTTCTGAGTTGGGAGGGTTCAGCGTAGTAATGTTGTATCAGTGTGAATACCCGTCATTTTAGGCATAATTGTAAAATTCACCCTTAATGTTTCTGGATTTTTTCACTTTGGCCCTTAACTTTTTTTTCTGATTCTCTTCCCCAACGTTGCAAAAATTTTCAAAAAAAGGCCAAAGTTAGCGGAAACTATTAGTCAACTAACGGTCAACAATTTTGTCTGACGTGGCATGACACCTCGTCTATTACCACGTGGTGGCATGAAACTCTTAATGGCTAGGACACATGGTGGTTTTGGGTACTACTTTGAAGACGTTGAGGGGTATTTTAGGGTGATCCGAATCAATATGTTGAAAGAGAATAGAAAGGTGGACCATTTAGTAGCTTTTTCGACTTTTCATTGGTTGTGTCTGATTTCTTTTTCCTCCAATTTCCTGTATAAATCGATTCTTAGAAAACCAGATTAAATTAAAC
>NC_053441.1:66421031-66476031 GCF_007990345.1 Gossypium hirsutum | reverse complement strand
AGCCCTTTAATGTGGAAATTCCTGGGGATGGTTTTCTGTACTCTGATCTCTGGCGAATTTATGCTTTGAATTCCACATTTGTCTTTTTGCCTTTTCATCTCTGTTTTGGGGTGGTTAGTTTAGATGGGACTGTTTCGTGGTTTTTGGATCGGTTCGTGTTCTTTTTGTTCTGGGCCTATGTGGCCATTGGTTTTTTGCGACTTGTGATAGTTGTCCTTTTTTTTGGGCTGTGATAATGGTCATGGTTTTCGGGTTTCTGTTTAGTTCCTGTGGCTTGTGATACTGAGCATGTTTTCATAGTTTATTCTCTCCTCATTTTCCTTTTTTTCCCTTTTATTCTCTCCTTTGTTATGTCTGTCTCATTTCAAATTTTACCTCTTATATTTTTTAGGCCCGAAAGAAGAATTCAAAGACACTATATTGTGATTTTCTCTACTGTTTCTGTTTTTGGGATTTTTGGAATCCCTTGCTTCATCAGGTATGAATCTTTTCTTCAACATTGTCTTTTCCGTTCTCTCTTTTAAGAACTATGCTTTTGTACTTGTATTTTTTGGTTTATTTTATGGCTTTTGGTTTTCAGTTTTAGAAATCAACAATAAAAAAAAGTCTGTCAATTACTTAATGGGAAGCAAAAAATCTGAAATTGTACTGGGAATTTTCTCTTTTCGTTTTTTTCATAAATATTGCAATAAATTAAACTAACCAGTTGGCAATAAGTGACCAGCTTATTCCCATATTCTGTCATATTTTTACTTTATTTCTAACGTTCCTTTCTCCTTTTTTAGCTACTCTTTTTCCCTTCTTTACAAATAATTTCCTTCTCTCTTGTTTTTTCTTCTCTCAGCCTTTTTTCCTGTGTTTTCTTCAATCTATAGCTCTCCCATTTATTCGCTCTCTCTCTCTCTCTCTCTCTCGATAAAGTACCTGCTACAACAGGATATTGAAATCCCCTTCATCGGATTTTGATTTCAGGTATGATTTTCTCTTCTACTAACTTTCCTTTTTCATGTCTTTTTAAGTTTCAGACCTATGCTTATCTTTTATTTCTGCGGGTATTGTGGTTTTTATCTCTGTTTTAGTTTTCAGATTTATGCTTCTTTTTTTTTTTGTGTTTTTGTTATATGTTTCGGTGTTCAGCCTTATGGAACACATCTTAGATTTGTCTTTTTAAATCTTTCGATGTCATCATTTTTTTATAGTTTATTGTCTGTTATGTGTTTTTATTTTTTTTCCCGATTGTTTGTTTCCCTTTGTATTGAAGGACATTTTCTTGCAAATCTTTGAATAACCGAATCCTATTTATGAGATTTTATAGCAAAGATATGTTTCTAATTCGCATC
This sequence comes from Gossypium hirsutum, assembly GCF_007990345.1. Taxonomy (NCBI): domain Eukaryota; kingdom Viridiplantae; phylum Streptophyta; class Magnoliopsida; order Malvales; family Malvaceae; genus Gossypium; species Gossypium hirsutum. The sequence goes on along the minus strand of NC_053441.1, from coordinate 66,474,691 downwards.
TACCATAAAACCCTAAATGATTAACAAAAAATAAAGGGAATCGTTTTGATGTTTCTTTTTATTTTTTTTGTGTCCTTATTTTCTCTTATTGAACAAGTAAAAACATTATATTTCAATAGTTTTCCTTTCTTTACAGAAATTCGAACTACCAATCAAAAAGTTTGGAGCTTAATATGATTTTGTTTAATATGCTATTCTAATATGCGTAAGAACACGAAATTTTGTCTAGAAATTTTGTTAAACATTTCTATTTATTTCATAAGAATGTGCAAGGAAGTTTCCTCAAATAACAACAATTGTATGGTCAAGGGCACAAGGCGCATTCTAGGTGCTAAAATTCTTTGATTTCTTGACACATCTATTTTATTTAACCAAACACAATTATACTATTATAGTTATATTCCATTTCATTCAATCAAACAATAAAATTATTAATTACAGCTTTATTACACTACAATTCTATCCCACTATATTAAACCAAACATACATTTAGTTATTTTAATCTCCAGTCCGATATTTTTTCAAAAAATAAAATAAAATTCAAACCGTTTTCAAAATAAATAATATAAAATCTCTTTCTTCATTCATCTCTCTCAGGTTCGGTTCTTCCTTTATTCTCTCCCCTTTGCCCTTTTTTCTACTATTTTTCTTTCTCTCTTCCCCCTTTATTATCCTTTCTAACAAACCGCTGCCGCTGCCTTCGTGAGAGAGTAACCCTAAGTTTTCTCTGGCGTTTCTAGTTTTTGTGATTTTTGAAATTCGCTGCTTCAACGAAGACTCATTTCAGGTGTCAATTTCTTTTTTAGTTTCAGGCTTTCAGCTCCATGCTTTTTTACTTGTATTTCAGTGGGATTTTCTTAGGGTTTTTGATTTTCAGCTTTGGAAATCTCTGTTTCGTTCCGTCTTTCAGATCTATAGATGTCGGTCTTGTTCTTCATTTTTGTTTGTTTATCGTATACTATATGTTGCTCTTTATTTTTGGATTGTTTGTTTCCCTCTGTTTAATATTATAGCTTTTGTGTTATTTTCTGTGTTGGCTTGATTTTGGTTCTAGGAACCCAGTGGGAGTTATGACGCATGTAGAGTTTATTTGGTAGTTTTTCTGGATGGTAATAAAATGTTTTTTTAATTCGTTGTGAGTTGTGACATTCTGTTTCTTAGTTTTCTCAAAAAGAACTTTAGTTTAAAAAAAAAAATCTAATTGAGATGCTTGTTGATATTGATAAGAATTGGCCAATTTCAACCGATTTGCTAATTGCAAAGGTTCTTGTCGATTTGGGTTTCATGATCATATACGGTGGACATTGTCATGATTCGTGTATGCATATATGTTTTCTTTTTCATACTGCTAGGTGCTTGCATTAGTCGGTAAGTATTGAGTACATTTTCTTTAAAATAGTTGGGATTTTTTGAGGTCTGTTGGGTATGATTTGCAAATGGATTTTGATTGGAAGTTTTAGTTAGACCCATGGTATCTCTGTATATCGGATGAATGGGAAGTTTTGTGTGATTATTGATATATCCATGTGGTGAAAATACTCTGATTTTGGTTAAAGATAGAATTATATTCATCTGTGTTACCTAGTGATACGGGGTTGCGCACGGACCAAGATCGAGTTGCCAAGTCACGAGAAACTCCTACGAAAACCCTAAACAATTAGATCTGAAACGAAACAGAAAATTAAAAGATTAGATTTTTGAATTTTCAGATCTGAAATAAAATCCCCAAATCAGCAAAGAATCAAATTGAGAATAGAAATAAGTGTTAGGGTTCTTGAAACCCTCAAGGAGATTGTGATTCTGCCCAATTGAACACCAAGATAGTTTTCCCCAAATTTCGACAATCTAATTTCACCCAAAAAGAGTATGGAAAAACCCTAGAAATTGGGGATTTTTGGGCTGATTCCTTAAGATAGAAAAAGGCTGAAAACACAATAAGAACAGAAAATAGATTAGATAATGATTCAGCACAAGTAGAAATAAAGAAAGAATTGACAGTAAGAAATTAAAAGATAAGTCCTAAGAAGCCTTGAAATCCCGAAAGATCTCACAACTCCCTTCAAACGGCTCTAATCTCCCCTCCAAAGAATATCAATGGCAAGAAGAAGGTTGAAGATGGCTCCCACAATCAAAAAGATTGTTAAAACAACTTCTAAAGAAAACTCAAGAGAAAATCCTTGAAGAACTCAAAGAGAATTTTCACTCAAATCAAATCTGAAATTTTCAATGTAATTGTAATGTAATGTAGGGTGGCTGGCCAAGCCATATAAATAGGCCTTTCAAATGTTTTCCTAATTTAATTAGAACACTAAAACTAAAACTAAAAAAAACTCCTAATTATTTTAATATGGAAATTCGGCCAAGGGTCTTTTATTTGGGACTCTTGGACTGAATATAAAAATTTAAACTAAATAAAATAAATAAATAAATAAATAAAAATAAAACTTTACAACTTGGGCCACTTTGACAATTTGGCCTGATTTTCAACTAAGTATGGGTGGATTTCTTGATTGGGCTTGGAATCTTCTTATTGGGCCTTGCCCTCAAGAATTTGGGCTTTTGTGACTCGTATCATTCCCCCCTTCCTCAAAAAGATTCGTCCTCGAATCTGAAAAATCAAATGAACTCGACTTTCCTCTATCGAACGGGACTAATGGCAATTGAGTCCACTGAAAAGAATAGCCATGAGATAGTAAATAGCAACGGAAACAAGCTTGTAGTCCAATCATAAGCATAACAGAACAGGTATAACGCATGTGAATGGACAGATTCAGATTACCATGCAAACAATCTAATTTACTCACCACTGCCTCGTCAAATATTTGAAACAAAGATGGACATGTTTTAAGGCATTCAGTCGTCTCACATTGTTCCCACAAACCATGAATAAATTGCGAGTAATAAATCAAATGGTAAACATAATCGTCACAAGTAGGTATTTGAAAAGATTTACATGGTTCACAGAGTTGCATAATCATACCATGCATTAATCGACGGTCTATAGATTCACTCACACATGCATTATCAAAAACAAGAATCTTTTTATCAACCATCAAAACAGATAGATCATCAATAAATAAAATAGGACAGTCAAGCATGTTTCGATCTAAGTGTTCATCAACACGATCTTTATCACTATCCGAGGAGTACAAAAGTGTTTCAAAGGTTTCAAGCATCTTACCTCGATAAGCAAAAGAATAAGGGTCGATTTTACCTTTTTCATTTAAAACAAACCTTCGTTCATCGGGGGCATAGTGTAGTCGAATCTCCGTTGTTGAGTTAACCTTTGTCAAATGGAACTCAAACTTCATGTACAACCACATAAACTGTTTAAGGCAAGAATATAAATTGAAAACAAATTTGGAAAATTTCGTTACCTTATTCTCCAAAACAGATTTGGACGAATTCGAGGATTTTACACAAGGTAAATCAAGAGAATAACAAATCACGCTTCTTTTCGTAATGACTTTATCAACCACAATCGAAGAGTAACAATTAATTGGATCAAAATGAGGGGATCTTTTAAGAACTAAGTCACCAAAAGTTTTATCAATAATTTTCAAATCTGCACTGGACTCGGTTTCTAAAATTTCCTTACCTCGCTTACCTTCGGGATCATGTAGTGTGATTTCATCTTTGCCTAAGTTGATCGTATGAAAGCGTCTTTCATTTGAGAGGTATTGAAGTTGAAAGTTATCTTTCGATCTTTCAGGAACCTGAAAAGTAGCAACACAAGAAAAATTCATATCTTGGTTAGTGGAAACATTCCTCACTAGCCTTTCCTCGTCTTTTTCTTTTGTTTCTTTTTCTAACTCATTTTCTCTTCTTTCTTCAACTTCTTTTTCAAATTTCTTTTCTGTTTCACATTCCTTTTCACTCTCAATCTCTTTTTGCTCTTTTTCATTCTTTTTTTCTTTTTCCTCACTTGTTTTAACAGAATTTCTCAGTTTGATTTGGTCCTCATGGACTTGTTCCGGAGTGAGCGGCACTAAGGTAAGTTTCTTTCCTTGATGCTTGAAGGAATACCTATTGGTACGACCATCGTGAGTGACTTTTCGATCCAGTTGCCATGGTTCTCCTAGCAATAAATGGCAGGCTTGAATAGGTACTACGTCGCACACGACTTCGTCTTGATATTTACCGATAGAAAAGGCGATGCGCACTTGTTGAGTGACCTTAAATTGGCTTTCGTTGCTAAGCCCTTGTAGTTGATAAGGTCGTGGATGCTTGGTAGTGGTTAAGCAAAGCTTTTCCACCATCGTCGTGCTGGCTACGTTCGAGCAACTTTCACCATCAATAATAACTCTACAAAGCTTACCTTGTACATGGCAGCGAGTATGAAAGAGATGTTCTCGTTGCTGCTCGCTCTTTGGTTTTGCCAAAGAGGGTTGTCCACGATCATGAAGATCATAATCAGTTCTAGGGACACGCCGAGGAGCGCGCCTATGAGCAGGAGGCTGGTTATCCACATCGTCTTTAATTTGATCTCGATATTGAGGCTCTTGATTCAACCGCACCTCATTGATAGTAGCAGTCAACGCTCGAAGTGCAACAGCCTGTTCGTCCAACTGTTGTTGGAATTTTTTAAATATGTCACTAGTATTATCACCTGTAGACATTTTTTTTTAAAACCTGCAAAACACTCAACACTCAAAAATAAAAGTTATCAAACCTCACCGTTAATCACTCAAAAAGAAAAAATCAAATTCTCAATGAGGTCGAATTCAATCTTGTGAGTTCTTTATCAGAGTTTATATCAACCAATTAGAGAGTGTGAACCAAACTACCAAAGAATCCTAATTTGCACTAGGATGCCAAAAACTGACGAGACACCAATTGATTCGTGTTGCACCGAGGAAGAAGTTGTGCACACGTTTAAATCCTACTAACACAAGAAACAAGAAGGTGTTAGATAACGTAAAGGAAGAATAAAGGGAAACAAATGAAAACCTACAGCTAAGAATCAATAAAAATTGCTGAAAACAGAAAACCCGAAAAACTGCGGAGTAACTTGACAACTTCGTTCGAGGTGTTCCCGATCTCCAAAAATTACGAAATTAAATCTGGAGTGTCCTTATATATTGAATTTTTTATCTGGAAATTTTGGGCACCAAATTCAACCCGCTAAATCTTTTTTAAATTTTTATTGAATTTCGTATTTTTTGATTTTTTTGACTGATTTTTTTGCGGGAATAATTTTTTTATATTCAATCACAGTGCCAAAAACATGTATGTAAAATTTCAGATCAATCGGACAACGTTTACCCACTCAAATGAATTTTTTTTGAACAATTTTTCTGGGTAAAACTGCCGTTTATGCTTTAAAAAATAGAGATCAGTTTAGAAATCAACCAAGAACACCCAAAACGCCCAAAATCTGATACCAAATGATACGGGGTTGCGCACGGACCAAGATCGAGTTGCCAAGTCACGAGAAACTCCTACGAAAACCCTAAACAATTAGATCTGAAACGAAACAGAAAATTAAAAGATTAGATTTTTGAATTTTCAGATCTGAAATAAAATCCCCAAATCAGCAAAGAATCAAATTGAGAATAGAAATAAGTGTTAGGGTTCTTGAAACCCTCAAGGAGATTGTGATTCTGCCCAATTGAACACCAAGATAGTTTTCCCCAAATTTCGACAATCTAATTTCACCCAAAAAGAGTATGGAAAAACCCTAGAAATTGGGGATTTTTGGGCTGATTCCTTAAGATAGAAAAAGGCTGAAAACACAATAAGAACAGAAAATAGATTAGATAATGATTCAGCACAAGTAGAAATAAAGAAAGAATTGACAGTAAGAAATTAAAAGATAAGTCCTAAGAAGCCTTGAAATCCCGAAAGATCTCACAACTCCCTTCAAACGGCTCTAATCTCCCCTCCAAAGAATATCAATGGCAAGAAGAAGGTTGAAGATGGCTCCCACAATCAAAAAGATTGTTAAAACAACTTCTAAAGAAAACTCAAGAGAAAATCCTTCAAGAACTCAAAGAGAATTTTCACTCAAATCAAATCTGAAATTTTCAATGTAATTGTAATGTAATGTAGGGTGGCTGGCCAAGCCATATAAATAGGCCTTTCAAATGTTTTCCTAATTTAATTAGAACACTAAAACTAAAACTAAAAAAAACTCCTAATTATTTTAATATGGAAATTCGGCCAAGGGTCTTTTATTTGGGACTCTTGGACTGAATATAAAAATTTAAACTAAATAAAATAAATAAATAAATAAATAAAAATAAAACTTTACAACTTGGGCCACTTTGACAATTTGGCCTGATTTTCAACTAAGTATGGGTGGATTTCTTGATTGGGCTTGGAATCTTCTTATTGGGCCTTGCCCTCAAGAATTTGGGCTTTTGTGACTCGTATCACCTAGCCTTACATGAAGGGAAATTGAGTTGTAATCTTTTAAGTGAATAGGTTCTAGTCGCAACCTTTAGATTAACATAATTTTAATTTGCTTATTTGTTGATGGTTTTATGAGATTGATAAAAAGATGTGTTGGATATATTCTCTAATGATGTCATAACCAATTTCTTCTTCATTTATTGTCTTAGTTGATTTCTCGATGCATGCTGGTTCTGAATAAGTTTTTTTTTCTTTTGATTTTTCTGTTTTGGGTTGTTTTTTTCCAAGCCTGAAAAATGTATTGGACTTTCAATTCAAGTTTCTTTTTCTGATTTGTTTTCTCAGATGGAAGAACTCAAATCAAACCTAGTTCTTCTTTACTAAAAAAATGTTGATAAGAAGATTAAAAACTCTGCTTAAACCCTTGTCTGATCCTCACCTCCGTCTCATAGCCACCGAGTCAACTCAAAATCAACTCAGCAACCCAGCTAACTGTCTCAACCCCATAACTCCAATCAACCAACCGACTCTTCTGAAAGTCTGTACCATCCTCTACCAACAGCAAAACTCACCTGACTCACGCCTCCACTCATCCCTCTCTTCTTACAATCCTTCTTTCAACCCTGAATTCTTCCTTCAAGTTTGCAACACTTTCCCATACTCCTGGCACCCCATCTACCGATTCTTCCTCTACACCCAAAAAGTCCCTCACTTCACTCACAACTCCGTCACCTTCAACAAAATGTTGGATGTCGTTGGAAAATCCAAAAACATTGACCTTTTTTGGGAAACTTGTCAGGAGATGGGAAAACTTGGTTTGGTCAATGATAAGACATTTAGGATAGCTTTAAAGACCCTAGCATTAGCTAGGGAGTTGAAGAAATGTGTGGGTTTTTTCCATTTGATGAATGGGTTTGGGGTTGGATACAAGTTGGAGACTTTTAATACAGTGGTGGAAAGTTTATGCAAGGATAAGCTTGTGGAAGAGGCAAAGTTTGTTACTTTCAAGTTGAAAGAGTGTGTTGAGCCAAATGGGGTTACTTATAAGTGGTTGATATGGGGGTTTTGTGATCTGGGTAATTTGATTGAGGCCTCAAAAATTTGGAATCTGATGGTGGATGAAGGGTTTGAGCCTGATGTTGAGGTTGTGGAGACAATGATGGAGGCACTTTTTAAGACTAATAAATATGATGAAGCAATGAAGGTTTTCCAAATGATGAGAGTTAAGAGAATGCATGATTTGGAGCTTTCAAGTTATAGGCTTGTGATCAAGTGGATGTGTAAGAGAGGCAAGATCGAGCAAGCCAATGGGATGTTTGAAGAAATGTGCCAAAGAGGGATCCAAGCTGATAATTTGACCTTGGCTTCGATTATTTACGGGCTTTTAGCAAGAGGGAGGATTAGAGAGGCTTATAGGATTGTAAAAGGAATTGAGAATTCGGATATCAGCATTTACCATGGACTAATAAAGGGGCTTTTGAGGTTGAGGAAGGCAGGGGAGGCAACACAAGTGTTTAGAGAGATGATAAAGAGAGGGTGTGAGCCTATAATGCATACATATATCATGTTACTGCAAGGTCATTTGGGGAAGAAAGGGAGGAAAGGACATGATCCATTGGTGAATTTTGACTCAATATTTGTTGGGGGCTTGATTAAGGCTGGAAAGACAGTAGAGGCTACCAAGTATGTGGAGAGAACAATGAAAAGAGGAATGGAAGTGCCTAGATTTGATTACAATAAATTTTTACATTACTACTCAAATGAGGAAGGTGTAATGATGTTTGAGGAGGTTGGCAAGAAATTAAGGGAAGTGGGGTTATTTGATTTGGCTGATATATTGGAGAGATATGGCCAGAAAATGGCAACTAGGGATAGGAGGAGAGAGAGGGCAGTCGATCCATGAGAAGAACCTTGAAAAACTGAAAAGTTGTAGCCTAAATACATACCTTTTGGTTGAAGTTGCTAATTATATTGAAACCCAATTATGGTACAAGACTACAACATATTGTCCTTGTGTATGTTGGACCTGCAAGAGTCATCAAACTTTGAAGCAAAGACTTAGTAGAGGTGTATCACATTTCCCCTTTGCTATATAACTAAGACTATGCTTTCCAACTTTCGGTGGGGTCCTGGTATCTCTTTTCAAGCTTTGGCTACAACCAATCTTGCACCTTGTTCAGTAGCCAAATATCGGACCTCTTGAGGCTCCAGACTCTATGCTGTCGGTACGTAGTTCATTCTCTTGAAAATATCGTCATCAGACTTATTAACCTTTGAAAAATGCTAGCTAATAACCTCTTGGCTTAGTGTTAGGTTCTTGTGTTCTATGAATCATATATATTTTGAATTATTTTCATATTTTTTTATATATTTTGCAGGCAACGGAAGAGGAAAAGTTAACACCGATAGAAAATTTAACACCCAACCCCCAACCCTAATATTTATATATTTTTTCAAAAAGGTCCTTGAGCATTTTTTAAGTAAAATTTAGTTTACTTTTTTTTGAAGGAGTTAAATTGTTATTTCTAATAGAAATATTGGTTCAAATGCTGAAATTTTAAACATAACAACGCATGTCACAATTTAATAATCTGTTAATAAATTTAATTTGCAAGTTTGTATATGAAATCACTTTGAATAACCAAGCTTTGGAAGCTTTCAAGTTAATAATCTGTTTTTGAAATTCTCATCCAAATGAAGCTATTATATTAATGTTGTCACTTAACTTTCTTGCATAATTATAAAAGGAAAAAAAATTCTCTGTAAGTGGTAGGATTTCCTGTCACTTCAATCTTCCTAAGTTGAAATTTCACTTACATCCTGACCTGTTAGTACCTAGTAGGAAAGTTCGGCCAAGATTGCTACATTTGATTTTTGTGTTTTTGTATGCTCTGTCTGCATTGTTTTTCTTCCTAGTCCTTTGCTCCTTTATTTATCTCCTTTAATCACCAACCATTTTAATTTCTTTGCTCATTACTTTGCATTGTGCAGATTGGAAGAATCTTTGGACCTGAATATTTGCTGAGGTTGTATCTAGCTGGGGCAATGGGTGGTTCAGTGTTTTACTTGGTGCACCATGCATTTTTGGCTAAGGTGCCATGATGCTGCAAGAAATATCTGAATTCCTACCCTCTTTGGCATGGGCTATTGTAATATGGCAATAACAAATGCCAAACCTAATTGATTTTGGATACATCTCGATACTCCCTCATGTTTAGGCACGATAACAACAGATTTATGAGAATTTCCAGAAAATGTGGGGCAACAAAAAATGAATAACAATTAACTTATAGTGGACAGGACAATAAACACTATACTATAAGCTCTCAGCCATATGATGTTATGCTTCCCACCAAAAACCAACTAGCAATAGGTGGACGGTCTTGAAGTTTCAGATAAGACCACTGGAAATCCAACTTAATCCATTTAGACTACACCACACAATAGATGCCAATGCATGGTTGTAAGGTCTGTCTTGAGAAGTCTGTTCTGCATGTTACAAGATAAAATCTTTTAACTTGTTCATTAGCATACTTGTATCTTGATAATATGTAAAGATTCACCTATTATGGCATAGGAAAACTTCTTCATGTTCTCAACTTTTCATGAACCATATAGGATTTGATCTTTTCTCACTCTTAGCCATCCACCACAGGGACAAGCAACACGGATGATGGACCCTTCAAGGACTCCAGGATTGGTATGCTCTTAGCCTTCAGTGCATGAAGCTCCTGTGACAATCTTTGTTTTTCTTTTTTGGGACTTTTCTGTTAATGACTGTAACCGAGTGGTAACAGTATCGTCTTTTCGCCTTTATCTGATGAACTGCTGAATGTTAAAGAATTCTTTTTCTTTGATATCCTCTATTGTTTAGCATTTGAAATGACATTTTAGTTGAGCTTTGGTAGGTCTGATTTTCTTCTCATTTGTTTTTCTGACTAGTTAGTCTTTTCCCATTTGCAAAGAAATGAGATTGAAGGTTTCATTCCTACTATCCAAACCCACCAACACCCTCATTCCACCCCCTTTTCTTTTTTTGCAATCAAAAGATTTTCATTTTATTCCTTCATACAAGTTTACCCCTTTTATATGTTACATGTCATGTTGATCTATAATCATATCCATTATTTGGTGGAGAAATTTACGATGTTGTTCTGGGCATGATTTGGCCTCAAAGTTGTGTCCTTTATTAAATTTCAGTGATCTGTAACAAGGATTTAGGGGATTTTAGAAGGATTTGGTTTGTTTTCTTTGTTGGGTTGTAATAGGACCGAACTGTGTTGTTGAATCTCTGGCTTTTTATCATCAAATTTAAGGAAAAAGTATGGAGACTCTTGTTGTGGTAGCGCAGCAAAGGAATCAGTACCGTAGCAGGGTGAAGCCACATGGGCCTGCAAGATTTGGGTCATCACAACCATCTAGATATTTTAGAGGGGTTAATTGTAGGACTTTTCAATCTGGAGCAGGATTACTCCCGACCCCTTTTGAAGTATAGCTCTACTCCTTTAACCAAACGGCCATCTTCCCCTCCCTCTTCATCATCTTCCCCAAAAATGCCGATCTCCTTTTGCTGATGGAACACATTCGAAAGCTACAAGGAAAAGCTCTCCTATTCCTATCAATTGCAGTAGAGCCCCTAGAAATGATAAGCTCTTTAATGTGGAAATTCCTGGGGATGGTTTTCTGTACTCTGAGCTCTGGTGAATTTATGCTTTGAATTCCACATTTGTCTTTTTGCCTTTTCATCTCTGTTTTGGGGTGGTTTGTTTAGATGGGACTGTTTCGTGGTTTTTGGATCGGTTCGTGTTCTTTTTGTTCTGGGCCTATGTGGCCATTGGTTTTTTGCGACTTGTGATAGTTGTCCTGTTTTTTTGGGCTGTGATAATGGTCATGGTTTTCGGGTTTCTGCTTAGTTCCTGTGGCTTGTGATACTGAGCATGTTTTCATAGTTTATTCTCTCCTCATTTTCCTTTTTTTCCCTTTTATTCTCTCCTTTGTTATGTCTGTCTCATTTCAAATTTTACCTCTTATATTTTTTAGGCCCGAAAGAAGAATTCAAAGACACTATATTGTGATTTTCTCTACTGTTTCTGTTTTTGGGATTTTGGAATCCCTTGCTTCATCAGGTATGAATCTTTTCTTCAACATTGTCTTTTCCGTTCTCTCTTTTAAGAACTATGCTTTTGTACTTGTATTTTTTGGTTTATTTTATGGCTTTTGGTTTTCAGTTTTAGAAATCAACAATAAAAAAAAGTCTGTCAATTACTTAATGGGAAGCAAAAAATCTGAAATTGTACTGGGAATTTTCTCTTCTCGTTTTTTTCATAAATATTACCATAAATTAAACTAACCAGTTGGCAATAAATGACCAGCTTATTCCCATATTCTGTCCTATTTTTCCTTTATTTCTAACGTTCCTTTCTCCTTTTTTAGCTACTCTTTTTCCCTTCTTTATAAATAATTTCCTTCTCTCTTGTTTTTTCTTCTCTCAGCCTTTTTTCCTGTGTTTTCTTCAATCTATAGCTCTCCCATTTATTCTCTCTCTCTCTCTCTCTCTCTCTCTCTCTCTCTCTCTCTCTCTCTCTCTCTCTCTCGATATCCTTTCAATTTTTTCCTCAAATTTTTTAGTTTCGGGTAACCAAATTTCGGGCTTTTTTTGCTGTTTCTATTTTTTGTAATTTTTGAAACCCCCTACATCATCGGAAATTGATTTCAGGTATGAATATAATTAAACTCTCTTTCCTCTTGTTATATAAAGTTTAATTAGCATTAATTTCTTTCTGGGTAAGATGTCTGAGACTTAATTTGTAAACATAAATAACAGTTTCTTTCTTTTTATAAACTGAAAACTGAACTCATTTGAATTCCAGAAATCTTATTTTCTGGATGCCAATGCCTTGACTATTTAATTACTTTGAATATAGAGTAGTTCCAAAACTCAATTTTGATACCGAACTTGTTAGCTTGGTCATGGAAGTACTCCGATTTCCACTTTATTCTCTCCGATTCCATTTTTTTCTAACGTCTTTTTTCCTTCTGTGTCTGTTAATTTCCCCAACACAATAGTAGTCATGTTTTAATTACCATAAATGTTACTGTTGCCATCAAACTAATTTTATTTGGACATCATGCTTTGGATTTTTCTGTTTTGTCGTAAAGAATTTTCTATCCGGTACAGATTTTTAACTCTTGCTGTAGTTAATTTTCTTTCTTATTCTGCTCCGGCTTTATCCCTGTCATATACCGTCTCGGAATAAGTTATTCCCAGGATATCTTGCATTTTTTTTATTCCGGTTCACAATTTTTAGCTTCCGGTTTAAGTGTTTTAGTGGTTGGTTTAGGTTTTTTTTCTTGTCTGGACCGGGCTACCTATCATACTTATTCCTCCAAGGGATATCCTATTCCTGTGATATCCTTGTTTGGTGTTATCTCATCCAGTTATATCACTGCTTGGGTATATCCCATTCTTTGAATATCTCAGTTCGGCTTTTTATGTTTTTTGATTATCATTCTTTGGATTTTTTCTGTTTTGTCGTAAAGAATCTTAATGAAAAAGTAGATTTGTAAAACACAAGTAGATTTTTTCTGTTATATCCCATTCTACGAATATCCCGGTTTGGGTTTTGGTTTCAGGTTTAGGGTTACGATTTTCGTATTTGGGTTTCCGGGTTGAGAGTTTGGATAGAAATATTAGATCATTTAGGATACGGGCAGAGCTTGTGTTTAAACATTCAAAGCTCCGATTTGACCTAGTTTGATTTTAAATCTATAATATTTTATATTATGTTATTTTATATATTATATAATTTATAACACGAATTTTAATCTAAATATTAATATAATTTTATAATTATATAAAAAATTAATAAACAAAAAATATATAAATTATTAAATATTAAATTAAAATAATGTAAAATTAATATGGGTGAATTTAAAATGATTTGGATTAATTTTTTTTGCAAATATGAATAAGTACAATTTTAAGATAAAATATATTAATATAATTGATGCATCAACATCTCTATTGCGCTTAAAGTCTATAAACCTAAAGAAAATTGGGAAAATTACCCAAAAGGGAAAAATACTTTTTAACATTTTTATGGAACACTGTATTAACCAGAAAAGATTGTGGGAAGAGCCACGTGTAGCAAAAAGACCATTGCTCGCGAGCGTAGCGCACCGTATACTGGTTTCCTGCCGCTATTGTTACCCATCTTCAAGCTTGGCATACCATCTAACTACCCTATATGTGGTTTAGTCTCACTAACGGTAGCATTCGAATTTTACGCTGTTGTGTTACGCGTCGTCCAACTATCCCCACTCAACTTTCCAGGTTCCCTGCTCTACATCTCCTGGAGAACACAGTCCTCAATAACACTATGTCCTCTTTTTCTTCTTTCGCTCATTCAAATAGAAGGTAATTTTCAAATTTAAGCGCAAATTCATATCAATAATCTAATTTTTATTCATTTTGAATAAATTTTTCTCTTATTCTTTTTGGTGGATTTGGCAGTGGAGGCAGAGGTCAAGATATGAAATATGATCGAGAAAGCTCCGGAGGCCGTGGCGGCAGCAAGGACAAAATTGATGCTCTTGGTCGACTCTTGTAAGCAGCGTTGGAAATTAAAACATTCTATCAATTCTTTTTATTTATTTATTTTATATATGATTAAATTGATTTTATTCATTAGTGTTTTTTTTTTTTTTTGGTTTAATCTCTTTTAGGACACGAATTTTGCGACATATGGCTACTGAACTGAATTTGAATATGCGAAGTGATGGTTATGTCAAAGTTGAAGATTTGCTGAAGCTGAATATGAGAACATTTGCTAATATCCCTTTAAGGTCACAAACTGTTGATGATATCAAAGAGGTAGAATTTGTAACATCATTTCTTGTCTTTGTTCACTGTTTAATCTTGAGAATCCTTTCCTATTTTGATTGAAATTTTCTATCATTGCAGTATGCAACTTTTGTAGTTAAAATTGATGAAAATGGCTTCTTTAAATACTATTTGTCGTTCACTTATAAGTGATCTTTGAGCTGTTACCAGTAGTAATTTAGATTCTTGGTCTCCAAAATGTTGGTGTATAAACAATCATGAGAAGGAAAATGTTCGTTTTGCAGCCAAAAGAAATTTCATGGTTTTTATGTTTATTGATTGTAGGCTGTCAGAAAAGATAATAAGCAACGGTTTAGCCTTGTTGAGGAAAATGGGGAGCTTCTGATACGTGCAAACCAAGGCCACACTGTCATGGTGATGAATCTTTCTTAAAAATTTATCAATTTCTTCATGCTTTATCTGAATTTTCACCTTAGATTATTTTTAGCTGTTGTTTTGAGCATCTTTATTTATGTCTATGCACTTCTAAGGAAGATATTGTATGTCACGTTGGCAGACAGTTGAGTCCGAAAGATTATTGAAACAAATCCTTTCAGCTGATGAAGTGCAATGTAAGAACATCATGTCTCTTAGATTTATGGACTTTCTTTATGCCTTTTATTTTGCATAATCCTCTTGATTTTCCCTGAGATGATAGTTTGCGTACATGGAACCTATAAGAGGAATTTGGAATCAATTTTGGAGTCGGGTTTGAAGCGCATGAAAAGATTGCATGTTCACTTCTCAAGTGGCTTGCCGACTGACGGTGAAGTGATAAGTGGTGAGATATCATGAAATTTCTCGTTACTGGTCCTCTGAACTGTGACATACGAACTTCTTCATTTTACTCTCTATTTTTAATATGCCAGCATTGTATACGTGACAAACTGCTTAGGGGTGTTATTATGCTTGTTATCTGCATTTCACCATAGGATTCATGCTAAAGATTATGAAAGGGGATTACTAAGATGCCGATATATAACGTGAATTTTAAGCGATAATGGGAAATGACAAGCACTAATCGGCATAAATTGAGTTTTAGTGAATCTAAAAGCTGTAGAGGGCTTATGATGATTTGTTTCTTTTACCCTCTTCAGGTATGAGACGAGATGTTAACGTTTTGATCTATCTTGATGTTAGAAAAGCTTTGGAAGGTAAGCATGCTTGCTTCTTTCAAGTTTCAGTCCGGTGATGATTCTATGAACCAAATCAATAACTGCAAGTCATCTTTCTCACTTTTCTTTAGAGTTGTGGCCGAACATATATTGATCTGTTCTTGCCAAACTACGGTTCTTAAGTTGTCTTCGCTTGTTTTCTTGATGACTGCAGAAGGCATGAAGCTTTACATTTCAGACAACAAAGTGATATTGACTGAGGGTTTTGATGGGGTGGTACCTGTCAAGTGCTTTGAGAAAATAGAATCATGGCCAGACAGAAAACCTATACCTTTCTCAAATGTTTAAAATTGGATGAAATGATCAGCTTTTTTTTTTTTTTTCACTTTCTTTTAAACCTGTGTGATGACAAATTTGTATTGGATCTTATAAAAGATGTTCATTTTGTATACATCCTTGTCATCCATTTCTCTCCAACTTTTCATGCTATTTAAGGTCGTGATTTGTTTTTGTTATAATTGTGTTTTAAGGTATTATGATCGTGTTGTGTTTTTGTTTCATAATTGCGTTTGAGGTATTCATGTTAATAACTGGATTTATATAAGTTTTGATTTGTTGAGGGTGTTGATGTTTTGCTTTAGATAGTTTTTGGTTCTTGGTGTTCATATCCTTTTTCAAATTTAAGCTTATTACAGTGATCTCTGAAGATGAAATTTACCTTCTGCAATTTGTAGGTCCGTGTCATGTTTGAGTTTTTGTTTGACATATTTAAGTATTCATATCATATATTTTTATTGTGTTCATATTCAAAATTTTCAGCTGCACGACATTCATCTCACATCATTAAATTTACATTTTACCATTTCTGTATCCATATTATGATCGGTTTTATATAATTACATGAAATTTTGTGTCCATAATTTAAATTTTAAATCACATATTTTTTCATGTTTTAATTTTTTTATATCAAGTCCAAACTTCCATTTTTCTTAATTTAGTAAAAGAGTTCTGACAATATAAAAGGGAATGTACATGTAGCAAGTTTTACTTTTGCATCTGCACATGTAGCAGGAGTATCTGCAGTGGTTGATGTACGCTCCTCTACACCAAGCCAAATAGGTTGTTCTGTTTCTATTAATATGGATGCCTCACAAGGAGACAGTCCACAGTGTGGTTCAGGACACTCACTACCTTCTAAATTTTCCTCCATATGCTCAACTTTCTGGGCAGGGACCACTGAACCACAACAGATACAATTTAGTTACCTATTTTAATTATAAATAAATAAAAAGTTAAATAGTAAGTACTTCAAGTTTAATTAAGACATCAATAAGGGAAGAAGCATTACTTTCCCAATCAGGTTTTCGCTTCTCTTTGTCACTGACTTGACTACGAACATCAGCCTCAACATCCTTCTCGGCCTTTACTACATTACAAGTTTCCATCATATCATTAGAACTGGTAGGCGATGCTTTTTTATCTGTTCCGTTGGTAGAATGTCCAACAATAGCTGGTGACTTCTCAGGAGTATGTGAACCTCTGTCCATACCTTCAGTGACATCTGTTTTGCTCTCAACATCAACTTCCATGGCATGGAGGGTGCAATGAAGATCCTTCAACCACTTCTTTCTGAAGGTTTACATCCAGATCAGAAACCTTATCTTCATTTGCCCCAAATGTGTCCAACCTGCCATCATCATCAATAGCACCAGCCTTTTTCTCCAGATGTTCTTTGGTAGATCAATAATTGATGAAGTTAACTGCTCATTCAGCTCCACTCCAGATGTTTCTTGAGAGGGAACAATCTGCATTTTTAGTCCATGATTTACCAGCAACAACACTCTGCTTCAGATGCTCATCATATACACATTCAACAGAGAAGTTTCGATCTTGAACAACCTCATACCCAACAGAAGGTTCTTGTGTTGTATCATTGCCCATGGAAGAGTGCTCAACAACAGGGGCATTTCTTTGTGGAGAATCAATTGCGGAAGCCACATCCGACTTAGGAATCTCTCCAGCAGCCACACAAGCAAGCAAATTCATTCCAGCACCATCCGCAACTGGCATGCATGCATTTGCTTTAGTGTACTTAACAAAACTATCAATTAGAGTATTTATGGACTTCAAAGAAGCCCTCTGCATCTGCCTTGATTTAATTTCATTTCCAGAAGATGAGGAAGCAACTTTTGTGACTTCGGTTATTTTCTTAAGATCTTCTCCGGTTCTACGGTATTCTTCATCAGGAACAGCTGCGGGTGAACTCTCTCCCTCATCAGACCCAGTCAGCAGATCTTTTACATCATTGCTCTGCCAGGATTCATTATTTACATTAGTCATAACATTTTCCTGGTAAGTACCACTCTTCCCCTTCATGTTTTGTTTGAATTGTTCCTGCTTCTCTGAAAGCACAGGAGAAGAAGCTCTGCTGTTTGTAACCAATTGATCTTCAAGAAATCCTCCACTGACACTTTGTGCTGGACCTCTACCTCGATTTGGGATTTTAACAATGAACTTATTACCATTACCCTCAGCAATAGGAGCATCCACCGCCTTTTCACATGTTAAACTGGACTGTGGTACTTTTCCAGGAGCAGAATTTCTGTGCAAAGAAGAATTGTTGCATCGTCCGGTTTCCCTTTGAACCCCCAATGGCCCTGGCAAACCATTAATGAATTTCCGGTGCCGTGATGAGCTACCTGAGATCTTAGTCACAGTTCCTGAACCAGCTGCAGAACTTCTTGCATCCTCCTTCACTGGAATTTCCCCCATCTTCGCATGATCACTTGAACATGACAGAGTATTGTTGTGGGATTCACTAGAACTGTTGATTTTCTCATCCCTTGTGGTTGTTTGAGGATCAGAGGTGCCAACAATAGTAGCATTTCGCGCCTTTCTTCTGGCTGAAGCAGGCAATGTTGATGCCTTCATAGGTACCGGCATTGCAGAAGCAGACTTGGTAGCAGTCCCTCCTTGAACAAGCTTAACAAAACCAGTTTTAGTTGCAGAGAATTGTGTTAGTGAACTCTTCACTGCAACCTCAGAAGGTCTATAGTGCTTGATTCAACATTTAGCAAGATCAGACCAGGGAACAGACTGATTTGGACCGTATTTAGCATCCAACTCAACCTGAACTCTTTTTTTCCATGTATCAACTAAACTCCTTGCTTTCTTCTGTATTTCAACATTTCTATGAGTACGCAAAAGATTCACAGGCTACACATCTGCAGAACTGTAAGATTTACTGGTAGCTTATCAAGTGCTTGGAGTAAGGTTAAAAGAAGCCCAGTATAGCCCGACCAAAAAACACAGAAAACTACAAAAGTTACGCGGAACACAAGCCCAAACGATAAAATCCCAATAACCCAATCCACAACAGTTTTTTACTAAGCAAAAAATAATTAAAAGTAGTTCAATTAATTAAAATATTTCTAAAGATATTCTTATAAAAAATGTTTCGGTTATTGTAAATTTATTGAAAAAACAATAATTAAAAGTAGTATATTTTCTTTTTCATATATTATTTTGCCATGTATCTGTTTTTTTTAGACAGCTATTTTTTTTAATAAACCTAAAAAAAATTAGGGCAAAATACTAAAAAAACCCCTATTTTTTTAAAATTTATCGAAATAGGCCCGGTATTTTATTATTTACCGGAATGGGTCATTTTCCCGAAAATCGCGTCCACGTCAGCGCGATATCAGGGGACGTGTCAGCAAATAGCATCCACGTCAGCGCGCTTTGCTTACGTGGACACAAATCGTGCCTACAAGGACGCGATTTTCTGACATATCAGCAAAACGCGCTGACGTCCACGCGATTTGCTGACACGTCCCCTGGCATCGCGCTGACGTCCACGCGATTTTGGGGCCCATTCCGGTAAATAATAAAATATCGGGCCTATTTTGTTAAATTTTAAAAAAATAGTGCTTTTATGTGTAATTTGCCCCCTTTTTTTTGGTATTTTGCCCCTAATAATACATATTAATGTATTACTGTAATATGTAGCTCAAATTATGTATTGTAGTAATATTCATAATATTGTAGCTCAAATTGTCAATCCGTCTATACTATTGTACAAATAATATATATTAATGTAATATTGAAGAGTTAATTGATTAAAAAAATAAATGCAACAAGTACAAAAAAGATTCAAAATTATTACCAACAAGATTTGAACCAAAGTACTAAGGGAAAAGAGCAAGCATCTTAACCAACTAAGTTAAACTAATTAATGGACATATTATAAAAATACTGTTATTATCTTAATTATATTACTTACGTTCTAATGAGTTATCGGACCTATTCCATTCACGTGTCAAATCAAAAAAAATAATACAAAAATTCTGTAAAAAAAATCCGGTGTTTACTTCAAATAAATAAAGAAAATAATGATTTGAATGTTTCAAAATTCAATTTTAAACCGAAAAAATCAAAATTTAGAGGCAAAAAAAGATCTTTTTTAACGAAAACTGCGGCAAACCGCCTTCGGCCGTTTGTCAGCGCGTAGATCTCGAAAAGTTATTCGAAATAAAAAAAATCGTCTCAATCGGACAACCGAGCCAAAAGTTATGGCCTTTCAAAATTTTTCAAGCTAAAAAACACACTGTTCATGAATTATTGCTTCCACATCAGCAAATCGCGCTTACGTGGACGCGATTTGTTGTCACGTAAGTAATTGCACTGACGTGGACGCAATTTGCTGACACGTCCCCTGACATCGCGCTGGCGTGGACGCGATTTCGAGAAAAATGGCCCATTCCGGTAAATAATAAAATACCGGGCCCATTTCGATAAATTTTTAAAAAATAAGACTTTTATGTGTAATTTACCCTTTATATTTTTCATTTTATTCAATTCAGTCCCAACCTGCTTTTTCTTGATACAAATACATATCTCATGTCAACTTTTACAGGATGATTTGAAAGGTATGTACATGGTAAAGGGTGTGTCAAATAAAGGAGTGTCCTTACCAAAAATATATTAATCTTGGATCCATGATTTCAGTTTAGACCATAAAAACTTATTACTGACCAATCAAATAAGCTTTCATCTTTCCATCGAGATCAGTGTTATTACGAACGAATTCTTTTTCCAAAATTTGTTGAGATATTGAAAACAAGGTGATTTAATCCCTGATCACATACCCATCTTGATTTTTTGAATGATCACCTCATACGGAACGCTTTGATTTTGCTTGAATTTTCTCCACATATTTTCAATCCAAAAGACTACAAAAAATAAACTGCAATGCGTCCATAACCGTTACGGCAGCAGATAGTATTTCTGTGATTTTGGTTATGCAGTTTTTAATCCCCTAACCCAAGTAAGGTGGATGTGAAGATGCTGAATCAAGTCAAAGATGATGCAAATTGCACTTGGCAGACCAGTTGTTCGTCGTTCCGTACCATTTTCAACAATCAGCAATTACATTTAAGTGAGAGACAAAGTAGCTTATTGCAGCTAATCACTAGTCCGTAATTGCTTTTCCTGCTCTCCTCCCACCTAACAAACATTATCTTTCGCTATCAACCATCCCATACCCCGTTTAACAAAATTACATACTTCATGGTGTTGAGACATAAATAAAATATACAAAACATTATTTGTTCCCCCCAGATACCATCTACCAGCATGGCCCTAGCTGCAACCTGTCAAGGGTACATCAGCATCTACAGCTTTTTGAATTGATTTTTGACAGTAACATTTTGCCCCTGTTTCAGTTAGTCATGATACCCATCCTACTTAAAAATTCGGAATCATATTCTATTCATAGAGGAAACTCCTTCTGTAAAATCTCAAGATTCCTGGAATCACAAGCTTCCACCATATCATTCCGCGAGACACAGCTGCAACAATGAAAATGAAAAATGGATATATGTAAGTGGAACTAGTTCGCATGATTAGAAGACATATTCTCTACTTCAGGATGATACCTTAAAGATATTCTTAGATATTGCCATGCATTATCAGCCTTGGGATTCATTGCCAGAGCTCGAACATAATATCGGATCGACTCCTCATACATACCCTGGAAGCAAATTTGTTTACATGCTCAATCAGATTAAACTGCATTGCAGCCCTCAATTGAGAAAGGAATATTTAGACGGATGATATCCAAATCTTTTTCTTTTTCTTTTTTACTCAATAGGAAAAATTTAGTGATTCACAACAATACTTCTAACAATTAAAGATTTCCTGAAGCCATTCAATCCCATGCAGCACTTCAAAACTCCAACCAAGAACCATGGTTCATACAGAACAAAGATTTCTTGCAGAGCATAATTTCCAAAGAACTAATTACTGAATATTTATTTTTCCCCTTTTAATGTGGCGTAGTAAATTTGTGGAACCTGGGTATGCTAGTAAGTTTTCATTTAGAAGGATTGACCATCTCAGAAATATGCAAAAGGAAATGAAGACATAAAGTAAGAAATGCAGTTCCCTTTTCATGAATGTCAAGACGATGAGAGAACAGTGCAGGATTTAACAAACCTGGTTGGCATAACTGATACCCATGTTTGCCCAAGCACGCACATAGTTTGGCTTCAAATCTAGTGCCTAAAGATCCAGACATAGACCAAAAGACTAAATTCAATAGTGCTGAAAATATGGCCACCACAGGCAAAGGGAAGTTTATCATCAAATAAATTTAAATGGACAATCTCAGTAACAGAGGCTAAACAAATCAAACTGCGTATGCAAGATCTGAATGCATTAAAAAAGGCATTTTGAAAGAGATGCTCAAGGGCATATGTAAATTGAGGAAGTGCATAACCAAATCATCTAAATTAACCAATAGCTTCAACAAATCAAATAACTAATTACATGGAGCTTAATAGAAGAGCTAGTTTGTCTTCTAAGGTCCAACTAGGTGCAACATGTTACTTGGAGAATCTTTTTAGCAGCCTAAGGTTACAAAGATGGAGCAAGTAAATAATTCAAACCTATAAGAGAGCTGTATAGCACACCAATGCATCAATTTACCATTGAAAGATAAGAAAGAAGAGAAATAGAGGAAAAGATGATGCAACCCATATGAGTTTGGCACACAGAAGATTGACATGTTGGGTTATCACATGTTTTGCATTTCTTTATGCCATCCTTTCAATTGATTAAGCACAAGCCAAGTCCTAGGCACACTTTTTTGTATAGAAGCGAAAAAGTCCCCTTGATACAAGAAGCACAAATTTACATATTCACCTTAATTTACTCAAAAAAGTGTTTTTTTTTTTACATCTTGCACCTCAAATGGCTCAGGTAGTTACAGCACCCTTGCCAACATTGTCAACACCTTTATAATTCATTTTTTTATTCTGGCCTAACATGCAAAACAGTGAGCAACACACCATAGAAATTAATCCTTAGTAAAATCCTAGTACTCATATATTTTGAATTTCACACATTAAAGGTACTCCAACTTAGTAAAGAGAACCCCAAAATTTTAGGATAGGGAAAATAACTTTTTAATTATAAAAAAAGTAATTATGAAATTAACATATCACGTGGTATACAGATAGGCCACCACTATTCAAGGGGGAATCATGAAGAGGCTACCTGTTGATAAGCTAATATTGCATCAGCACTCTGCACACTGTTGGCTTGTGTTGCACCAAGCTTGTTCCAAAGAGAATAATCATTAGGTTTAAGTTTCAAAGCAGTTTTGAAAGATGCAATGGCCTTATCATATTCTCTCGACAAGTTATACAGAACACCAAGGACAATGTGTACATCAGCATCCTCAGGAGACATCTGAGCAGCTTCATTGAATAATCTAGCAACCTGTATGGCAGAAAACACTTTGATTAACACCAGAATATAACAATAATATTTCCAAAATGTAATGTTAGGGATAAGCATCAAGTAATCTTAAGGAAAACTATTTCCTGTCACCGTATCTAAAACTCTAAGTCCAAAATATAATCACTGCAGTCATGGAAATCATATGCAAAAAGACACTCTTGTAATCACCGCATTCACAACATAAGCAAACTATCCCACAGAAACATTAGAGGAAGCGGCTTACACTCAAACCGAGATTGCAATATCAAGGCATTGTTCCAAAAGACAAAAACCAACCAAAAAAAGAAAGAATTATACCTAGTGTACTTACATCAGCATAATACAAAGAATTAGCAAGCTCCGGTGGCGCAAGAGTACCATACTTTGGGTGATGACGTAACCATCCATACAGATACTTTAAAGCAGCAGTCTGTTCCAATTCTGAACTTTTCAAACAGTATTATTTGTTTGACACTCCAAAATTTTAATCTCATCTTGATTAAAGGGATAAGCATTCACTAACCATTTGTATGACTCACACCAAGAGCAAGAAGTACTTCCAGATTGGTAGGATCGGCCTCCTGAGCACGCATCATTGCTGCAATAGCCTGTACAGAGATATCTAATCAGTGAATTGCATTTTTTCTACAAAGTCAAATATTTGGACCCCAATAAAGACCACATAAAACTGCATATGCATTAATCAAGAATAACAGAAGTATAAAAAGGTCTTGCATAATCCATGTAAGTCTCAAGATAATGACAAGCAGACACATTAATCATCCAAAACAATTTGCAATAAATGTGAAACATTACACTTCATAGGCTTGATATAGACATAGTTTAAGATGGAACCTTATCCATTCAAATTAATTTTAATTAAGCCAAAAAGGTTTTGACATGGTTCAAGAATAAATAGAAGCGGATGATAAGTGAAGCAGTCACATCTCTTAATAGAAATTCTTGTAGTATTAGAGAACAAAACAATGTCTTTTGGTGTAAGAATACACATGAACTATCCAACTCTGACAAACTACAGCAAAATGGATTACCTGTTGGTCATCATCATTTTCAGCATGGGTTATTCCTAGCAATCTCCAACCTTCAGCATTCTCAGGATTTTTCATAACTTCAGCCTCTAGGGCAAGCACTGCTTCACTCAAAAGCCCTTTCCTGAATAGCTCTTGACCTTCTTTTAAAGGATTTTGATGACCAACATATGGATTCATATCAGAAAATACATAAACACCCCTTGAAGCGTCCGACCGCTGCTTAGCAGCTAATTGCTCATTAAGGAACCTACAAGTTTTCACAACCAAAACATTCATGTAGGATTCAGAGAGGCTATAAAGTAAACTTCTTCAAGGCTATAAAGTAAACTTCTTCAAGGCTACCAGACTTACTCATCATATGAATTTGCCCAGTTATCAGACGAACTATCTCCCAAAGCCCCCTCACCAACTTGACGACCAAATTCTTCTGCCCAGTCATCAACATGCAACTTTGAGAATTCATTGACCCATTGATCATCAACAGACTCTTGTTGCAATCTTTCAGCACCAAATTCATTGGCCCAATGGTCGGGTCCACGGAAAACCTATTAACCATCAAGTCAAGAACATTTAATGAAATGAAGAAAATTAGAATATTTCAAATAAGAATAAGAGCTTCACACGGTTTAAGAGTCTCAAAATAATACATAACACGCAGAATCATTAGTTGCAGTTTGTATCCTGAATAAACAAATCAAAAGACCCTAGTTGTTCTCATACAGTAGCAAACTCCTCAGCCCGTTGATCAGGTTGAAGAAAATCAAAGAACCACCAACCAGAGTAGCAGATTCTGTATAATAAGAACATTTATACAAATTACAATGTTTTTAGCAGGTTTAACACCAAACAGAGGTATAAAATTAGAAGAATCATCAGTGACAGTTTATCTTCTAACTTATTATAATCAATAAGCTCTCGCTGCTCAATTTAGTAGCAAACTCCATGACCCATTGATTGGGCCCATAGAAATCCTAAGAACCACCAAAACGGTGAGTAGCATATTTTATAAATAACAAATATAGATAATCTCATATAAGATTTACAGGTTTAGTTGATTTAAAAGTTCAACTGAAGATGTAATAATACAGAATCATCAGTCATCCACACTTTATTTGTTAAATTATAGTAGATATATAGATAATAGAACTAACCAAACCATCATTACCATTTGGGACATTCTCAAATCATCAAACCTTGTTTCAACCACCTAGGGTTGGTGAATGAGATTACTACCTAAGGTCAGTGATGTTAGTTCCATTTTAGTCTACGTAGGCAAGGCAGAAGAAAAAAAGGAGAAAACTGCTAAAAGGAATTTATGACTGATTATCAGGACATATTAATCTATAAGCTTCTTTAGCTTCCACAAGATCTCTACTTGCCTCATCATGAACAAATTCATCAGCCCAAGAAGCACCTCCATTGTACTGTTGCTGATATTCTGTTGCCCAGTTCTCTGATGCTGGTTTGACCTGATTATCATCAATGATAAGTTCGCCACGACTCATCTTTGATACAAATTGAAGAAATTTTGAACTCTGCATGCCCCAAAACATACAGCACATAAGTGCATATATTAACCCATGCATAGTAACGATTATATCATTAAGAGCTATCTTGACACATTGCAAGTATTTTGCCAAACAGTTTTAAATAACCTGAAATTTAGGATCACTGTTTTGAGAGAGTGTATGTGCAAGCATCCTAGTCTGCTGAATTGCAGCCAAACTTTCTATATTTCCCCCTCTCATTTGATCTACAGATGTTAACTGAGCTTGTTCCTGTATGTTGTAGCTCATTAATTGTGTTATACAAGAAAAGCAGGCTAAAAGATGACATGCACATAAAGACTACTCATAGCACGAGACAGTAGCGGAAAGAAAAGGAAAGATAAAGCCAAATTGGAACGTATATTCATCTGCAATAGCACAAGAAGACAGAAATATAGTCCAGAAGATAGAAAATAGGATGGCTATGTGGATGAAGATCATCAAGTGTTTGATAGTAATAGAAAACTCACAATATACCACTTTAGGAAGAGAACACAAGTTTCAATCTGATTAATTAAAGAACCTACCTATCAACTTCACCTAGAAGCACCAAGTTTTATGTTGCTACAAAACAGATCCATGCAGTCAAGCAAGCTACAATATCATCCACTCAGTCCAAAAATTTGATAACCAGTTTTCATTTAATGTAAAGGATTACTGCTTTCCTACCTGCTCAAATTCAGAGGCCCAACCACCAGCACCATGCTTTTGTTCAAATGAGTGAGCCCAAGCTTCCAGATCACCATGGTGTGGTCTATTTTGGCTGAATTCAGTAACCCATCCATCAGCAGCATGAGCACCAGGCTTCAGGACACCTTGGGATTCATTCCAGTAGTCCTCCAGTTCTCTAAATCTCCCAGGCATGGGTCCCCTGGCATGGATATCATTTTCTATTTCCAAGGAACTCAAGAGTGCATTTACCTGGAAACATGTTATGATCAAAACATGAAATGGGGTGTCAAATCAGGAGTGTAATTTTGCACCGATTAACACCATGTAGCACCAACCAAATAAAGAACACCCAACCTGAGCATTGATAAATTCTTCACTCTTATCAGCAAAAATGTGTCGGGCCATTATGCTGCTACGATCACGTATGCACTGCTTATCACCTTGAGACAATCCTAACAGAGGAAGTGGGGTGGGGTGTAAAGGAATTCCACTTCGGCTACTGTCAACAAAGGAGTGCAAAAAGCTTGACAGCACCCTTTGAGGTGGTCCTGAAGTAGAGTCAAAGAGTGAGAAGGGTACTGGTAAGGAATAGTACGTAGAAAGATGAATTTTCTTGACATTTAAGAGTAGAGAAGTTGATATCCTTAATAGAAGTGCTTTTTTAAGCATATGTTGCACAGTTTCCAGAGAATACTAGAATCAATTTTTTGTTCTTTTATACCCTCTAAACAAAAGGAAAAGAAAGTAAAACATAGTAACGAGGATCAAAAGGCCGAATACCATCAAGAGAGGGTTGAATTGGTGGTGCTGGCGTGGCACCCTCGTAAACGCGGTCAAAGTGAGGTTGACGCTGTATCTCTTCCCATGCATCTGCGAGTCCATTGGCATCGGCAGTGCGGAAGCCTCTGATGAACTCGGAGCCCTGAAGGGTGTTGTTTTTTTTTTTTTTTTGGTTAATAGGAAACGGAAATTACTATTTTTATTAAAAAATACTAAAAAGATTTAAAAGGAACCTGGGGATTAGATTGGAGAAAGGGGCGGTCGAGCTCAGAGCCAGGAAGAGCAGCAACGGGATCATCGGCGTGGGGGTAGAATTGGGCGTGGGGAGAAGCTGCTGCTGCGTTTGGAATCTCCTTCAACACCCCCTGCTCACAAGACAAAACATCGAAATTAACAGGTGTTAAAGAAGGGATATTATAATCATAATAAAGATAAAAAGAAAAGGGAACCTGGGTCTTGGAAGAAGAACCGATAAGAGCGTTGGCGAAAGCACCTAGAGGATTGGAGGAAGAGGAAGAAGAACCAGGAACGGCACAAGCAGCTCCTCCCGTAACCAGTTCACGCATCGACATCTTTATTTCCTCTTCTCTGTTGATTGATTGATTGAGAAGTGAGGAAGAATTAATGAAATTAAAGTAAATTAAATTTCTAAAAACAAGGAAGGAATAGAAAGGGTTAGGATGAGAGAAAATGCCTGACCTGGGCGCAGGGCAGAGCTTGCCGTATGTTCTGTTTGGTTTGTCAACTGCTGAAGCCGCCTTGCCTTACCTTGCCTGCCTTACCTTCTTCTGGTTTATCCTCTCCCCTCTTCTCTTGTTTCTTCTTATGTTGAATAATTGTTGGAAATCATAAAAATAACTACAAACTTTTAATAATAAAATATTCATAATAAAATTAAAATATAATTGTTCCATATTTTTTTTGAAATAGAAATATTAAAATATTCTCAGAAAAAATAATTTATTTTAAAATAAAAGAATATTGTTAAAATTTTCTTAATTTAATTAATATCCAAATTACTTAATATTAATTCAAGGTGGGTTTGGATGGACAATTGAGTGCGCTGCGGTGCGTTTAGCTTACTTTTTATTTCATGTTACAGTATAGTATCTAGTATCACTGCCACCACGCTCATCCAAACTAACCCTCAATTACCCTTAAATAATAGTATAAATAATTCGTCCGGTGATTCTTCCAAAAAAAAAAACAGCTGCGTGTGGTGCGTAGGACCTCTCACGACTGCCAAAAAAAATCAAATTCTTTTTATCCATTCAGAAAATATTAAAATATATTATGAGGGTTTTTATTCATTTATTGTTGTTTTCTTCGATAATTTTTCAAAATATTGTTTCTTTTTGTTATTTTCGACGATGTATCATGTATAATATATTATATTATCATTGATGATAATCAGGTCAAACCAGCATCAGAGAACTGGGCAACAGAATATCAGCAACAGTACAATGGAGGTGCTTCTTGGGCTGATGAATTTGTTCATGATGAGGCAAGTAGAGATCTTGTGGAAGCTAAAGAAGCTTATAGATTAATATGTCCTGATAATCAGTCATAAATTCCTTTTAGCAGTTTTCTCCTTTTTTTCTTCTGCCTTGCCTACGTAGACTAAAATGGAACTAACATCACTGACCTTAGGTAGTAATCTCATTCACCAACCCTAGGTGGTTGAAACAAGGTTTGATGATTTGAGAATGTCCCAAATGGTAATGATGGTTTGGTTAGTTCTATTATCTATATATCTACTATAATTTAACAAATAAAGTGTGGATGACTGATGATCCTGTATTATTACATCTTCAGTTGAACTTTTAAATCAACTAAACCTGTAAATCTTATATGAGATTATCTATATTTGTTATTTATAAAATATGCTACTCACCGTTTTGGTGGTTCTTAGGATTTCTATGGGCCCAATCAATGGGTCATGGAGTTTGCTACTAAATTGAGCAGTGAGAGCTTATTGATTATAATAAGTTAGAAGATAAACTGTCACTGATGATTCTTCTAATTTTATACCTCTGTTTGGTGTTAAACCTGCTAAAAACATTGTAATTTGTATAAATGTTCTTATTATACAGAATCTGCTACTCTGGTTGGTGGTTCTTTGATTTTCTTCAACCTGCCCAATAGGCTGAGGAGTTTGCTACTGTATGAAAACAACTAGGGTCTTTTTGATTTGTTTATTCAGGATACAAACTGCAACTAATGATTCTGCATGTTATGTATTATTTTGAGACTCTTAAACCATGCGAAGCTCTTATTCTTATTTGAAATATTCTAATTTTCTTCGTTTCATTAAATGTTCTTGACTTGATGGTTAATAGGTTTTCCGTGGACCTGACCATTGTGCCATTGAATTTGGTGCTGAAAGGTTGCAACAAGAGTCGGTTGATGATCAATGGGTCGATGAATTCTCAAAGTTGCATGTTGATGACTGGGCAGAAGAATTTGGTCATCAAGTTGGTGAGAGGGCTTTGGGAGATAGTTCGTCTGATAACTGGGCAAATTCATATGATGAGTAAGTCTGGTAGCCTTGAAGAAGTTTACTTTATAGCCTTGAAGAAGTTTACTTTATAGCCTCTCTTAATCCTACATGAATGTTTTGGTTGTGAAAACTTGTAGGTTCCTTAATGAGCAATTAGCTGCTAAGCAGCGGTTGGACGCTTCAAAGGGAGTCTATGTATTTTCTGATATGAATACATATGTTGGTCATCAAAATCCTCAAAAAGAAGGTCAAGAGCCATTCAGGAAAGGGCTTTTGAGTGAAGCAGTGCTTGCCCTAGAGGCTGAAGTTATGAAAAATCCTGAGAATGCTGAAGGTTGGAGATTGCTAGGAATAACCCATGCTGAAAATGATGATGAGCAACAGGTAATCCACTTTGCTCTAGTTTGTCAGAGTTGGATAGTTCATGTGTATTCTCACACCAAAAGACATTGTTTTTGTGTTGTTTAATACTACAAGAATTTCTATTAAGAGATGTGACTGCTTGTCTAGTTCAGCCATCTGTTCAGCATCTTTGGTTATGATCCTTTGCCTGGCTGCTAATGTTCTGGATCTAACCTATTAGCATTTGTTGTCACATGAACTAGTAGTGCATTACTCTTTACTTATAATCGCTTCTATTTATTCTTGAACCATGTCAAAACCTTTTTGGCTTAATAAAGATTAATTTGAATGGATGAGGCTGCATCTTAAACTATGTTTATGACGTGTAATGTTTCACATTTATTGCAAATTGTTTTGGATGATTAATGTGTCTGCTTGTCATTATCTTGAGACTTACATGGATTATGCAAGACCTTTTTATACTTCTGATATTCTTGATTAATGCATCTGCAGTTTTATGTGGTATTTATTGGGGTCCAAATATTGACTTTGTAGAAAAAATGTAATGCACTGATTAGATATCTCTGTACAGGTTATTGCAGCAATGATGTGTGCTCAGGAGGCCGATCCTACCAATCTGGAAGTATGTTATGAGCCTTGGTGTAGGATCTAGCCACAAGTCTAGACGTGAGAGAATTCTTGCTCTAATTTATGGTTAATCAGAGAGGCAGATTTGTCATTGACTGAACCCCCTTCAAGAATAACATTATAATAAAATAATTGTTTGTTCCTTCTTTATTCAATATTGGTAGCCTTTTATATATGGTTAATGACAAAGAAAAGAGTCCTAATTCGTTGTCGTCTCCATTTCTATTCCTTCCTTCTCTGATATTGTTTTCCAATAAAGGCATACACACCGGTACTCCCCTCTCGGAGCTGTGCTTGTCCTCAAATTCAAATTTAGGATAAGCTTTTTGAAAAAAATCAAACGGTTCCAAGGTGGTATCTTCTTGAGGACAACTTGCCCATTGCACTAATAGTTCCCGTTGATCTCGATTGAGCCTACTACGAATAATAACTTGTGGAGTGGGTAAGGCCTTGTCATTACACACTAAGAGCAAGTCCTTACCGCATTTGGTTGGGGTCACTTGTATTCTTTGAACAAAGAAACATGGAACACACCATATATCCTGCTACTTGCAGGTGACTCAAGCTAATAGGCCATTGTTCCTATCTTGTTTAAGAGCTTAAAAGGACCAAAATAAGCTAATAGGCCATTGTTCCTATCTTGTTTAAGAGCTTAAAAGGACCAAAATACTTCGGGAGCAGCTTGTGATGCTTCTATTTAGTATCATCAACTGTCAATATGGTTGAAGCCATAACCAAGCCCAATCCTCGACTCCAAAATTCAACTCTCTATGCCCGAAATCTTAAGTGTTCCTCATTCGTTGCTGAGCTTGCAAGAACCTATCTTGAGCATTTTGTAGAAGTGCATCCCTATCTTGTAGAGTTTTATCCACAGCTTCAATCCTGGTAGAACCAGCAAAATAGGAGAGAAGCCAAGGTGGATCCTTGCCGTATACTAATTGGAAAAGGGTGGCACCTAGGGTAGTGTGACAAGAGGTGTTGTAGCAATACTCAACCCATGGAATCCAATAAATCCACTTGCGCGCAATTGATATCTCGGGATCCAAATCTTCTCCTCTCTTTTACTCTTTTAATATTGTTATTAATATTTGGAATTTGTTAATATTTGGAATTAAATTCCCTAGAGAGATTAACGAGTGGAAGTGAGATTCACTAACGAACATTTTAGGTTTATTTTAGAATTAGTTGGATCAGGTTGAGTGAAATTAAACCCTAGGATTGACGACCCTGGGAAGTCACTTAGGTAGATGAGGTCGAGAGAATAAATCTACTGCGCATCTTTCAACTTGTCCCGGTTTGAACTGTGAGGTCGGGAGATAAGTAATTTCTATCGACTAGTTAATTTAGTTAGAGGTCGATAGATAATAACTAAGTTATTTGCTAGCTAATTAATTAAAACTCTAAATTGATAGTTAATTATGAACACTGAAACGAGTTAGTCTTTTATTTGCTTATTTGAGTGATTTACAATCGTTCTGTTATTTTCTTATTTTGCATGTTTTACTTCAAAATATATTTATTTATGATTTGTCATACAATGATTTCAATTAAGTACTATTTAGATTTATTGGTGTAGAAGTTAATTGCTATTTAATCAAGCCTCTCTTAGATACAATCCTCGGAGTATTCCTGCATTTCGTTGTAAAATTATATTACAACCTAACCCATATACTTGTAGACACCGCTTAATTCATATATTTAGTTGCAGTATTTTCTAGCCCAAATGCTCGCACATCGAGCGGCAGTCAAGTATTCACTAGCTACAACAATGATTAATCCTCTCGTCGTGGGTGCTCTTCAAAGAGTTAAACGGGTAACCATGAAATCTTGTTATTTTCATATTTGGTTTGTTTAATAAACAAGTTTTGAGGGGGTCGAACTTCTTTGAAAGAAGTCTTCGAAATGTTGTCAACTAAGCAGTCGACGTTGCCTTCAACAACCAAAAGTCTTGTTCTCGTGGTTGGGGTTTCAACAAGACCATAGGGACAATAACTTCTATTGTTGAGGGTAGTGTCGATTGCCTGAGAAACGATATTTCAAAGATTTCTCTTGAAAGAGTCAAGTCCTCTCAACAAGCAAGTAAAATTTTGTTATTTTTATTTAGTTAGTGTATATAAATGAAAACCAAACTCTTATGAATTGTTGATTAAATGATGTACTCATTTACACCTTCACGTGACACCATCTAACCCCTATAAAGTCAAGTACTTCTAACGCCTATTAAATAACAAACATGTGCTTAGACGTAATATTTAAGATTATTGAATTTTTTAAATACCATCAATTGTTTTTATAATGCTTGGATAAACTATTGTTTAAAAAAATTAAGTTATTGAAATTTCATGAATTACAAATAATTAAAAAAATAATGATATAAAAAATTGTAATGTGACTATTGTATTTGTAAAAGAATATAAATATTTTTAATTATATAAAATTTAAAATATATTATATTAGAATTAAATAGAAATGATACAATGAAGATTAAATTTTATTTTATATTAAAACTATGTATTATAAAAATTTAATATTACGAGGAATTTTGAAAACTTATTTTTATATCATATTATAGGATTATTCTTTAATTTTAAAGTATGTTATAATAAATGTCGATAATAGCAATAAAACGATCACAAAGTAATAAGAAAAGAAAATAAGAACATAAAGATTTTACGTGAAAACCCTTTCAGGAAAAAAATCACAGACAGATGATAAGAAATTCACTAATATTGAAAAAACAAATATGCAAGAAGAGTTTCGACTATATCTATTTAAGGACTAAAAAACTCTGTTCTAATCAAAGTAAAATATTAGAAGTATAGTTCTATATTGACTCAACTTGTGCGATATGGTCCGTATTGTGGGGGGCCCGCCTCCACACCCCTGGTCGCAACTCTAATCTAATTTTTTTCTCAATTTAGTCACTCTAATTAAGATAATTGTTTGAACTAATCACTATCGTTAAAAATTCCATTAATCCACTTATGAATTGCTGACGTGTTTCATTAGTCAATTGGATGATGAAATGTGACACTTTTTTTTTACTTTTGACAAAAGCTTAGGGACCTCTCTATAATTAATCCAAAACATTAATAGTTGAAATAAAAGGTTAATAACAAGATTAGTCTTAGTCTTAAAATTAAAATAAACATTCAAATAAGTTAATGACTCATAAAAATACTGAAAATCTAAATTCATCATTTCATCTAAATTAGTGTTTCACTTATAACCATGCATACAAAATATCCAACAACTACAAAAACTTTACTAACATATCAGAAGTTAGTGTTTCACTTTCAATCAAATAACACAATTGTAGCAATACTTTATCTAGTATGGAAAAAAAAAACACCTAATTGCTAACAGAGTTGATGCACCATAATTGAGTTATGGGTATTTGTAATAATTTTACTGATGTGAATATTCTTAGACGCAGCACAATTTTGTATGCTTTTCTAGTTACACCTTCAACTTGATAAACATAATTTATAAGGCGAAATAAAATTTAAGGTTGCTGAAAGTCACCAACAATGGAAAAAATTATCAAGACTAGTCATTTCAACTTGTTAAACTTAATGAACTCGACAACCACATGTGTCGAATTTAGTACCTTTCTTAGCGATCCCTATAAACTCGATCTTCTTAAACCCTAACCCTAAAATTTCTATAGAACTGAACAATAAGTGTTGAGTTCAATATTTTTTCTTTAGTTACCTTAACCTCTCTCAGATATTCCCAATAACCCTAACACTCAAGCTATTCTATTGGACCTCGACATTGGTAGTTGTTGAGTTTATTGTTATATAGTTGCCTCTTATTGTTGTTGACTTATACTATTTCATCATTATAAATATATGTCACGAGTCAGTACTCATTGATAAATCATGTAACTAATTATCATATAAGACTGTTATTATAAAGGTTTATAATTTTTATTATTTTGAAATGCACACAACTGAAAATATTATTTTTTTACAATGTTTCCTCCATCGAAAACATCAATTCATTCTCATTAAGGGATGGGAAAAATGGAAAATACTTTTCGTCCGCCAAAACCATTTTTGTGGGTTTGATCTAATGTAGGAGCATTTTTACAAACTTTTCATTCTTCTACGAATTTTGATACTTAATGGCTTATTCAGATGGCTGCGAGCAATCATAGGATTGCTTTTGGTGGGAATATTGTCTGCTTGGAATCAATTGTTATTTAGCATTCGAATGTCACTAGTTAGTAAATTATTGGTACATGCCATTATCAACATTAGCCGTGTTGAATTATAAGATGTAATTGAGTATCTGGTTTATGACATTCTATCCTCTAACTGCATAATAATATATGATGCACATAATCGCAATGCTTGACGCTTTCTATGTTGTCAGTTTTTACTATCCTTATATATAATATCACTTGATGTCAAGCTTTTGAATAGATTTTGTATAAATAAATGACGGAGTTAAATAGATTTGAGGTTTATTTAATA
The DNA here is from genome assembly GCF_007990345.1 of Gossypium hirsutum. Classification (NCBI taxonomy): domain Eukaryota; kingdom Viridiplantae; phylum Streptophyta; class Magnoliopsida; order Malvales; family Malvaceae; genus Gossypium; species Gossypium hirsutum. The sequence continues at coordinate 66,439,536 of NC_053441.1, read as the reverse complement.
CCATGCATAAGAAAAAGGGTTATCCACCGGAATACAAATTGCTAATTACAGTAAAGACCTTCTTTCATAATCTGGTAATTTTCAAGACCTTTATAACTATCCAATAGTTGCATATACCTAGGGTTCTCTTAAGGTTTCCACCAATAATTTTCTATAAAGTTATTCATAATAGTTTCTAATAATTTTATTCATATAACTGAGCAACTGTGTTTCACTTCGGGTCAGTTGCAGTCTTAACACCACAAGGTTCCTTGAATTAAGGTTAGGACTTACAGTTTCAGCAAAAACACCTTAAACCCTACACTAACCACAAACTCAACATATGCAAAAATGTCGAGGAATGTTAATTATTATACAAAATCTATTGAGACCATAAAAAATTAATGTTGAGGTAGGTTTAAAAACACGTATTTTGGTAAATAATTTTTCCCCCGGGGAATAATAATAAATTTTCTAATATACCTGGTGAAAAAAAATATTTTCTGCATTTAAATATGAAACTATAAAAAATATAATTGTCAATTGATTTTTATTTTAATTAGTTTAGATATTATTGCCAATGCAGAAAGATTTAGGTTTGAGTACGTTGAAACGCATTATCATTTCGTATATGGATTGAGAAAAAATTATAAGTAATTTTAGATATTATATGAAAAAGGATAGAATACTCTTAACTGTAGGGAAAATCTTGGAAATGCTTTTATGTGTAAAATATCGGGCCTATTTTGTTAAATTTTAAAAAAATAGTGCTTTTATGTGTAATTTGCCCCCTTTTTTTTGGTATTTTGCCCCTAATAATACATATTAATGTATTACTGTAATATGTAGCTCAAATTATGTATTGTAGTAATATTCATAATATTGTAGCTCAAATTGTCAATCCGTCTATACTATTGTACAAATAATATATATTAATGTAATATTGAAGAGTTAATTGATTAAAAAAATAAATGCAACAAGTACAAAAAAGATTCAAAATTATTACCAACAAGATTTGAACCAAAGTACTAAGGGAAAAGAGCAAGCATCTTAACCAACTAAGTTAAACTAATTAATGGACATATTATAAAAATACTGTTATTATCTTAATTATATTACTTACGTTCTAATGAGTTATCGGACCTATTCCATTCACGTGTCAAATCAAAAAAAATAATACAAAAATTCTGTAAAAAAAATCCGGTGTTTACTTCAAATAAATAAAGAAAATAATGATTTGAATGTTTCAAAATTCAATTTTAAACCGAAAAAATCAAAATTTAGAGGCAAAAAAAGATCTTTTTTAACGAAAACTGCGGCAAACCGCCTTCGGCCGTTTGTCAGCGCGTAGATCTCGAAAAGTTATTCGAAATAAAAAAAATCGTCTCAATCGGACAACCGAGCCAAAAGTTATGGCCTTTCAAAATTTTTCAAGCTAAAAAACACACTGTTCATGAATTATTGCTTCCACATCAGCAAATCGCGCTTACGTGGACGCGATTTGTTGTCACGTAAGTAATTGCACTGACGTGGACGCAATTTGCTGACACGTCCCCTGACATCGCGCTGGCGTGGACGCGATTTCGAGAAAAATGGCCCATTCCGGTAAATAATAAAATACCGGGCCCATTTCGATAAATTTTTAAAAAATAAGACTTTTATGTGTAATTTACCCTTTATATTTTTCATTTTATTCAATTCAGTCCCAACCTGCTTTTTCTTGATACAAATACATATCTCATGTCAACTTTTACAGGATGATTTGAAAGGTATGTACATGGTAAAGGGTGTGTCAAATAAAGGAGTGTCCTTACCAAAAATATATTAATCTTGGATCCATGATTTCAGTTTAGACCATAAAAACTTATTACTGACCAATCAAATAAGCTTTCATCTTTCCATCGAGATCAGTGTTATTACGAACGAATTCTTTTTCCAAAATTTGTTGAGATATTGAAAACAAGGTGATTTAATCCCTGATCACATACCCATCTTGATTTTTTGAATGATCACCTCATACGGAACGCTTTGATTTTGCTTGAATTTTCTCCACATATTTTCAATCCAAAAGACTACAAAAAATAAACTGCAATGCGTCCATAACCGTTACGGCAGCAGATAGTATTTCTGTGATTTTGGTTATGCAGTTTTTAATCCCCTAACCCAAGTAAGGTGGATGTGAAGATGCTGAATCAAGTCAAAGATGATGCAAATTGCACTTGGCAGACCAGTTGTTCGTCGTTCCGTACCATTTTCAACAATCAGCAATTACATTTAAGTGAGAGACAAAGTAGCTTATTGCAGCTAATCACTAGTCCGTAATTGCTTTTCCTGCTCTCCTCCCACCTAACAAACATTATCTTTCGCTATCAACCATCCCATACCCCGTTTAACAAAATTACATACTTCATGGTGTTGAGACATAAATAAAATATACAAAACATTATTTGTTCCCCCCAGATACCATCTACCAGCATGGCCCTAGCTGCAACCTGTCAAGGGTACATCAGCATCTACAGCTTTTTGAATTGATTTTTGACAGTAACATTTTGCCCCTGTTTCAGTTAGTCATGATACCCATCCTACTTAAAAATTCGGAATCATATTCTATTCATAGAGGAAACTCCTTCTGTAAAATCTCAAGATTCCTGGAATCACAAGCTTCCACCATATCATTCCGCGAGACACAGCTGCAACAATGAAAATGAAAAATGGATATATGTAAGTGGAACTAGTTCGCATGATTAGAAGACATATTCTCTACTTCAGGATGATACCTTAAAGATATTCTTAGATATTGCCATGCATTATCAGCCTTGGGATTCATTGCCAGAGCTCGAACATAATATCGGATCGACTCCTCATACATACCCTGGAAGCAAATTTGTTTACATGCTCAATCAGATTAAACTGCATTGCAGCCCTCAATTGAGAAAGGAATATTTAGACGGATGATATCCAAATCTTTTTCTTTTTCTTTTTTACTCAATAGGAAAAATTTAGTGATTCACAACAATACTTCTAACAATTAAAGATTTCCTGAAGCCATTCAATCCCATGCAGCACTTCAAAACTCCAACCAAGAACCATGGTTCATACAGAACAAAGATTTCTTGCAGAGCATAATTTCCAAAGAACTAATTACTGAATATTTATTTTTCCCCTTTTAATGTGGCGTAGTAAATTTGTGGAACCTGGGTATGCTAGTAAGTTTTCATTTAGAAGGATTGACCATCTCAGAAATATGCAAAAGGAAATGAAGACATAAAGTAAGAAATGCAGTTCCCTTTTCATGAATGTCAAGACGATGAGAGAACAGTGCAGGATTTAACAAACCTGGTTGGCATAACTGATACCCATGTTTGCCCAAGCACGCACATAGTTTGGCTTCAAATCTAGTGCCTAAAGATCCAGACATAGACCAAAAGACTAAATTCAATAGTGCTGAAAATATGGCCACCACAGGCAAAGGGAAGTTTATCATCAAATAAATTTAAATGGACAATCTCAGTAACAGAGGCTAAACAAATCAAACTGCGTATGCAAGATCTGAATGCATTAAAAAAGGCATTTTGAAAGAGATGCTCAAGGGCATATGTAAATTGAGGAAGTGCATAACCAAATCATCTAAATTAACCAATAGCTTCAACAAATCAAATAACTAATTACATGGAGCTTAATAGAAGAGCTAGTTTGTCTTCTAAGGTCCAACTAGGTGCAACATGTTACTTGGAGAATCTTTTTAGCAGCCTAAGGTTACAAAGATGGAGCAAGTAAATAATTCAAACCTATAAGAGAGCTGTATAGCACACCAATGCATCAATTTACCATTGAAAGATAAGAAAGAAGAGAAATAGAGGAAAAGATGATGCAACCCATATGAGTTTGGCACACAGAAGATTGACATGTTGGGTTATCACATGTTTTGCATTTCTTTATGCCATCCTTTCAATTGATTAAGCACAAGCCAAGTCCTAGGCACACTTTTTGTATAGAAGCGAAAAAGTCCCCTTGATACAAGAAGCACAAATTTACATATTCACCTTAATTTACTCAAAAAAGTGTTTTTTTTTTTACATCTTGCACCTCAAATGGCTCAGGTAGTTACAGCACCCTTGCCAACATTGTCAACACCTTTATAATTCATTTTTTTATTCTGGCCTAACATGCAAAACAGTGAGCAACACACCATAGAAATTAATCCTTAGTAAAATCCTAGTACTCATATATTTTGAATTTCACACATTAAAGGTACTCCAACTTAGTAAAGAGAACCCCAAAATTTTAGGATAGGGAAAATAACTTTTTAATTATAAAAAAGTAATTATGAAATTAACATATCACGTGGTATACAGATAGGCCACCACTATTCAAGGGGGAATCATGAAGAGGCTACCTGTTGATAAGCTAATATTGCATCAGCACTCTGCACACTGTTGGCTTGTGTTGCACCAAGCTTGTTCCAAAGAGAATAATCATTAGGTTTAAGTTTCAAAGCAGTTTTGAAAGATGCAATGGCCTTATCATATTCTCTCGACAAGTTATACAGAACACCAAGGACAATGTGTACATCAGCATCCTCAGGAGACATCTGAGCAGCTTCATTGAATAATCTAGCAACCTGTATGGCAGAAAACACTTTGATTAACACCAGAATATAACAATAATATTTCCAAAATGTAATGTTAGGGATAAGCATCAAGTAATCTTAAGGAAAACTATTTCCTGTCACCGTATCTAAAACTCTAAGTCCAAAATATAATCACTGCAGTCATGGAAATCATATGCAAAAAGACACTCTTGTAATCACCGCATTCACAACATAAGCAAACTATCCCACAGAAACATTAGAGGAAGCGGCTTACACTCAAACCGAGATTGCAATATCAAGGCATTGTTCCAAAAGACAAAAACCAACCAAAAAAAGAAAGAATTATACCTAGTGTACTTACATCAGCATAATACAAAGAATTAGCAAGCTCCGGTGGCGCAAGAGTACCATACTTTGGGTGATGACGTAACCATCCATACAGATACTTTAAAGCAGCAGTCTGTTCCAATTCTGAACTTTTCAAACAGTATTATTTGTTTGACACTCCAAAATTTTAATCTCATCTTGATTAAAGGGATAAGCATTCACTAACCATTTGTATGACTCACACCAAGAGCAAGAAGTACTTCCAGATTGGTAGGATCGGCCTCCTGAGCACGCATCATTGCTGCAATAGCCTGTACAGAGATATCTAATCAGTGAATTGCATTTTTTCTACAAAGTCAAATATTTGGACCCCAATAAAGACCACATAAAACTGCATATGCATTAATCAAGAATAACAGAAGTATAAAAAGGTCTTGCATAATCCATGTAAGTCTCAAGATAATGACAAGCAGACACATTAATCATCCAAAACAATTTGCAATAAATGTGAAACATTACACTTCATAGGCTTGATATAGACATAGTTTAAGATGGAACCTTATCCATTCAAATTAATTTTAATTAAGCCAAAAAGGTTTTGACATGGTTCAAGAATAAATAGAAGCGGATGATAAGTGAAGCAGTCACATCTCTTAATAGAAATTCTTGTAGTATTAGAGAACAAAACAATGTCTTTTGGTGTAAGAATACACATGAACTATCCAACTCTGACAAACTACAGCAAAATGGATTACCTGTTGGTCATCATCATTTTCAGCATGGGTTATTCCTAGCAATCTCCAACCTTCAGCATTCTCAGGATTTTTCATAACTTCAGCCTCTAGGGCAAGCACTGCTTCACTCAAAAGCCCTTTCCTGAATAGCTCTTGACCTTCTTTTAAAGGATTTTGATGACCAACATATGGATTCATATCAGAAAATACATAAACACCCCTTGAAGCGTCCGACCGCTGCTTAGCAGCTAATTGCTCATTAAGGAACCTACAAGTTTTCACAACCAAAACATTCATGTAGGATTCAGAGAGGCTATAAAGTAAACTTCTTCAAGGCTATAAAGTAAACTTCTTCAAGGCTACCAGACTTACTCATCATATGAATTTGCCCAGTTATCAGACGAACTATCTCCCAAAGCCCCCTCACCAACTTGACGACCAAATTCTTCTGCCCAGTCATCAACATGCAACTTTGAGAATTCATTGACCCATTGATCATCAACAGACTCTTGTTGCAATCTTTCAGCACCAAATTCATTGGCCCAATGGTCGGGTCCACGGAAAACCTATTAACCATCAAGTCAAGAACATTTAATGAAATGAAGAAAATTAGAATATTTCAAATAAGAATAAGAGCTTCACACGGTTTAAGAGTCTCAAAATAATACATAACACGCAGAATCATTAGTTGCAGTTTGTATCCTGAATAAACAAATCAAAAGACCCTAGTTGTTCTCATACAGTAGCAAACTCCTCAGCCCGTTGATCAGGTTGAAGAAAATCAAAGAACCACCAACCAGAGTAGCAGATTCTGTATAATAAGAACATTTATACAAATTACAATGTTTTTAGCAGGTTTAACACCAAACAGAGGTATAAAATTAGAAGAATCATCAGTGACAGTTTATCTTCTAACTTATTATAATCAATAAGCTCTCGCTGCTCAATTTAGTAGCAAACTCCATGACCCATTGATTGGGCCCATAGAAATCCTAAGAACCACCAAAACGGTGAGTAGCATATTTTATAAATAACAAATATAGATAATCTCATATAAGATTTACAGGTTTAGTTGATTTAAAAGTTCAACTGAAGATGTAATAATACAGAATCATCAGTCATCCACACTTTATTTGTTAAATTATAGTAGATATATAGATAATAGAACTAACCAAACCATCATTACCATTTGGGACATTCTCAAATCATCAAACCTTGTTTCAACCACCTAGGGTTGGTGAATGAGATTACTACCTAAGGTCAGTGATGTTAGTTCCATTTTAGTCTACGTAGGCAAGGCAGAAGAAAAAAAGGAGAAAACTGCTAAAAGGAATTTATGACTGATTATCAGGACATATTAATCTATAAGCTTCTTTAGCTTCCACAAGATCTCTACTTGCCTCATCATGAACAAATTCATCAGCCCAAGAAGCACCTCCATTGTACTGTTGCTGATATTCTGTTGCCCAGTTCTCTGATGCTGGTTTGACCTGATTATCATCAATGATAAGTTCGCCACGACTCATCTTTGATACAAATTGAAGAAATTTTGAACTCTGCATGCCCCAAAACATACAGCACATAAGTGCATATATTAACCCATGCATAGTAACGATTATATCATTAAGAGCTATCTTGACACATTGCAAGTATTTTGCCAAACAGTTTTAAATAACCTGAAATTTAGGATCACTGTTTTGAGAGAGTGTATGTGCAAGCATCCTAGTCTGCTGAATTGCAGCCAAACTTTCTATATTTCCCCCTCTCATTTGATCTACAGATGTTAACTGAGCTTGTTCCTGTATGTTGTAGCTCATTAATTGTGTTATACAAGAAAAGCAGGCTAAAAGATGACATGCACATAAAGACTACTCATAGCACGAGACAGTAGCGGAAAGAAAAGGAAAGATAAAGCCAAATTGGAACGTATATTCATCTGCAATAGCACAAGAAGACAGAAATATAGTCCAGAAGATAGAAAATAGGATGGCTATGTGGATGAAGATCATCAAGTGTTTGATAGTAATAGAAAACTCACAATATACCACTTTAGGAAGAGAACACAAGTTTCAATCTGATTAATTAAAGAACCTACCTATCAACTTCACCTAGAAGCACCAAGTTTTATGTTGCTACAAAACAGATCCATGCAGTCAAGCAAGCTACAATATCATCCACTCAGTCCAAAAATTTGATAACCAGTTTTCATTTAATGTAAAGGATTACTGCTTTCCTACCTGCTCAAATTCAGAGGCCCAACCACCAGCACCATGCTTTTGTTCAAATGAGTGAGCCCAAGCTTCCAGATCACCATGGTGTGGTCTATTTTGGCTGAATTCAGTAACCCATCCATCAGCAGCATGAGCACCAGGCTTCAGGACACCTTGGGATTCATTCCAGTAGTCCTCCAGTTCTCTAAATCTCCCAGGCATGGGTCCCCTGGCATGGATATCATTTTCTATTTCCAAGGAACTCAAGAGTGCATTTACCTGGAAACATGTTATGATCAAAACATGAAATGGGGTGTCAAATCAGGAGTGTAATTTTGCACCGATTAACACCATGTAGCACCAACCAAATAAAGAACACCCAACCTGAGCATTGATAAATTCTTCACTCTTATCAGCAAAAATGTGTCGGGCCATTATGCTGCTACGATCACGTATGCACTGCTTATCACCTTGAGACAATCCTAACAGAGGAAGTGGGGTGGGGTGTAAAGGAATTCCACTTCGGCTACTGTCAACAAAGGAGTGCAAAAAGCTTGACAGCACCCTTTGAGGTGGTCCTGAAGTAGAGTCAAAGAGTGAGAAGGGTACTGGTAAGGAATAGTACGTAGAAAGATGAATTTTCTTGACATTTAAGAGTAGAGAAGTTGATATCCTTAATAGAAGTGCTTTTTTAAGCATATGTTGCACAGTTTCCAGAGAATACTAGAATCAATTTTTTGTTCTTTTATACCCTCTAAACAAAAGGAAAAGAAAGTAAAACATAGTAACGAGGATCAAAAGGCCGAATACCATCAAGAGAGGGTTGAATTGGTGGTGCTGGCGTGGCACCCTCGTAAACGCGGTCAAAGTGAGGTTGACGCTGTATCTCTTCCCATGCATCTGCGAGTCCATTGGCATCGGCAGTGCGGAAGCCTCTGATGAACTCGGAGCCCTGAAGGGTGTTGTTTTTTTTTTTTTTTGGTTAATAGGAAACGGAAATTACTATTTTTATTAAAAAATACTAAAAAGATTTAAAAGGAACCTGGGGATTAGATTGGAGAAAGGGGCGGTCGAGCTCAGAGCCAGGAAGAGCAGCAACGGGATCATCGGCGTGGGGGTAGAATTGGGCGTGGGGAGAAGCTGCTGCTGCGTTTGGAATCTCCTTCAACACCCCCTGCTCACAAGACAAAACATCGAAATTAACAGGTGTTAAAGAAGGGATATTATAATCATAATAAAGATAAAAAGAAAAGGGAACCTGGGTCTTGGAAGAAGAACCGATAAGAGCGTTGGCGAAAGCACCTAGAGGATTGGAGGAAGAGGAAGAAGAACCAGGAACGGCACAAGCAGCTCCTCCCGTAACCAGTTCACGCATCGACATCTTTATTTCCTCTTCTCTGTTGATTGATTGATTGAGAAGTGAGGAAGAATTAATGAAATTAAAGTAAATTAAATTTCTAAAAACAAGGAAGGAATAGAAAGGGTTAGGATGAGAGAAAATGCCTGACCTGGGCGCAGGGCAGAGCTTGCCGTATGTTCTGTTTGGTTTGTCAACTGCTGAAGCCGCCTTGCCTTACCTTGCCTGCCTTACCTTCTTCTGGTTTATCCTCTCCCCTCTTCTCTTGTTTCTTCTTATGTTGAATAATTGTTGGAAATCATAAAAATAACTACAAACTTTTAATAATAAAATATTCATAATAAAATTAAAATATAATTGTTCCATATTTTTTTGAAATAGAAATATTAAAATATTCTCAGAAAAAATAATTTATTTTAAAATAAAAGAATATTGTTAAAATTTTCTTAATTTAATTAATATCCAAATTACTTAATATTAATTCAAGGTGGGTTTGGATGGACAATTGAGTGCGCTGCGGTGCGTTTAGCTTACTTTTTATTTCATGTTACAGTATAGTATCTAGTATCACTGCCACCACTATTTTTATACTAACCGCAAATAAACGCACCGCTCATCCAAACTAACCCTCAATTACCCTTAAATAATAGTATAAATAATTCGTCCGGTGATTCTTCCAAAAAAAAAAACAGCTGCGTGTGGTGCGTAGGACCTCTCACGACTGCCAAAAAAAATCAAATTCTTTTTATCCATTCAGAAAATATTAAAATATATTATGAGGGTTTTTATTCATTTATTGTTGTTTTCTTCGATAATTTTTCAAAATATTGTTTCTTTTTGTTATTTTCGACGATGTATCATGTATAATATATTATATTATCATTGATGATAATCAGGTCAAACCAGCATCAGAGAACTGGGCAACAGAATATCAGCAACAGTACAATGGAGGTGCTTCTTGGGCTGATGAATTTGTTCATGATGAGGCAAGTAGAGATCTTGTGGAAGCTAAAGAAGCTTATAGATTAATATGTCCTGATAATCAGTCATAAATTCCTTTTAGCAGTTTTCTCCTTTTTTTCTTCTGCCTTGCCTACGTAGACTAAAATGGAACTAACATCACTGACCTTAGGTAGTAATCTCATTCACCAACCCTAGGTGGTTGAAACAAGGTTTGATGATTTGAGAATGTCCCAAATGGTAATGATGGTTTGGTTAGTTCTATTATCTATATATCTACTATAATTTAACAAATAAAGTGTGGATGACTGATGATCCTGTATTATTACATCTTCAGTTGAACTTTTAAATCAACTAAACCTGTAAATCTTATATGAGATTATCTATATTTGTTATTTATAAAATATGCTACTCACCGTTTTGGTGGTTCTTAGGATTTCTATGGGCCCAATCAATGGGTCATGGAGTTTGCTACTAAATTGAGCAGTGAGAGCTTATTGATTATAATAAGTTAGAAGATAAACTGTCACTGATGATTCTTCTAATTTTATACCTCTGTTTGGTGTTAAACCTGCTAAAAACATTGTAATTTGTATAAATGTTCTTATTATACAGAATCTGCTACTCTGGTTGGTGGTTCTTTGATTTTCTTCAACCTGCCCAATAGGCTGAGGAGTTTGCTACTGTATGAAAACAACTAGGGTCTTTTTGATTTGTTTATTCAGGATACAAACTGCAACTAATGATTCTGCATGTTATGTATTATTTTGAGACTCTTAAACCATGCGAAGCTCTTATTCTTATTTGAAATATTCTAATTTTCTTCGTTTCATTAAATGTTCTTGACTTGATGGTTAATAGGTTTTCCGTGGACCTGACCATTGTGCCATTGAATTTGGTGCTGAAAGGTTGCAACAAGAGTCGGTTGATGATCAATGGGTCGATGAATTCTCAAAGTTGCATGTTGATGACTGGGCAGAAGAATTTGGTCATCAAGTTGGTGAGAGGGCTTTGGGAGATAGTTCGTCTGATAACTGGGCAAATTCATATGATGAGTAAGTCTGGTAGCCTTGAAGAAGTTTACTTTATAGCCTTGAAGAAGTTTACTTTATAGCCTCTCTTAATCCTACATGAATGTTTTGGTTGTGAAAACTTGTAGGTTCCTTAATGAGCAATTAGCTGCTAAGCAGCGGTTGGACGCTTCAAAGGGAGTCTATGTATTTTCTGATATGAATACATATGTTGGTCATCAAAATCCTCAAAAAGAAGGTCAAGAGCCATTCAGGAAAGGGCTTTTGAGTGAAGCAGTGCTTGCCCTAGAGGCTGAAGTTATGAAAAATCCTGAGAATGCTGAAGGTTGGAGATTGCTAGGAATAACCCATGCTGAAAATGATGATGAGCAACAGGTAATCCACTTTGCTCTAGTTTGTCAGAGTTGGATAGTTCATGTGTATTCTCACACCAAAAGACATTGTTTTTGTGTTGTTTAATACTACAAGAATTTCTATTAAGAGATGTGACTGCTTGTCTAGTTCAGCCATCTGTTCAGCATCTTTGGTTATGATCCTTTGCCTGGCTGCTAATGTTCTGGATCTAACCTATTAGCATTTGTTGTCACATGAACTAGTAGTGCATTACTCTTTACTTATAATCGCTTCTATTTATTCTTGAACCATGTCAAAACCTTTTTGGCTTAATAAAGATTAATTTGAATGGATGAGGCTGCATCTTAAACTATGTTTATGACGTGTAATGTTTCACATTTATTGCAAATTGTTTTGGATGATTAATGTGTCTGCTTGTCATTATCTTGAGACTTACATGGATTATGCAAGACCTTTTTATACTTCTGATATTCTTGATTAATGCATCTGCAGTTTTATGTGGTATTTATTGGGGTCCAAATATTGACTTTGTAGAAAAAATGTAATGCACTGATTAGATATCTCTGTACAGGTTATTGCAGCAATGATGTGTGCTCAGGAGGCCGATCCTACCAATCTGGAAGTATGTTATGAGCCTTGGTGTAGGATCTAGCCACAAGTCTAGACGTGAGAGAATTCTTGCTCTAATTTATGGTTAATCAGAGAGGCAGATTTGTCATTGACTGAACCCCCTTCAAGAATAACATTATAATAAAATAATTGTTTGTTCCTTCTTTATTCAATATTGGTAGCCTTTTATATATGGTTAATGACAAAGAAAAGAGTCCTAATTCGTTGTCGTCTCCATTTCTATTCCTTCCTTCTCTGATATTGTTTTCCAATAAAGGCATACACACCGGTACTCCCCTCTCGGAGCTGTGCTTGTCCTCAAATTCAAATTTAGGATAAGCTTTTTGAAAAAAATCAAACGGTTCCAAGGTGGTATCTTCTTGAGGACAACTTGCCCATTGCACTAATAGTTCCCGTTGATCTCGATTGAGCCTACTACGAATAATAACTTGTGGAGTGGGTAAGGCCTTGTCATTACACACTAAGAGCAAGTCCTTACCGCATTTGGTTGGGGTCACTTGTATTCTTTGAACAAAGAAACATGGAACACACCATATATCCTGCTACTTGCAGGTGACTCAAGCTAATAGGCCATTGTTCCTATCTTGTTTAAGAGCTTAAAAGGACCAAAATAAGCTAATAGGCCATTGTTCCTATCTTGTTTAAGAGCTTAAAAGGACCAAAATACTTCGGGAGCAGCTTGTGATGCTTCTATTTAGTATCATCAACTGTCAATATGGTTGAAGCCATAACCAAGCCCAATCCTCGACTCCAAAATTCAACTCTCTATGCCCGAAATCTTAAGTGTTCCTCATTCGTTGCTGAGCTTGCAAGAACCTATCTTGAGCATTTTGTAGAAGTGCATCCCTATCTTGTAGAGTTTTATCCACAGCTTCAATCCTGGTAGAACCAGCAAAATAGGAGAGAAGCCAAGGTGGATCCTTGCCGTATACTAATTGGAAAAGGGTGGCACCTAGGGTAGTGTGACAAGAGGTGTTGTAGCAATACTCAACCCATGGAATCCAATAAATCCACTTGCGCGCAATTGATATCTCGGGATCCAAATCTTCTCCTCTCTTTTACTCTTTTAATATTGTTATTAATATTTGGAATTTGTTAATATTTGGAATTAAATTCCCTAGAGAGATTAACGAGTGGAAGTGAGATTCACTAACGAACATTTTAGGTTTATTTTAGAATTAGTTGGATCAGGTTGAGTGAAATTAAACCCTAGGATTGACGACCCTGGGAAGTCACTTAGGTAGATGAGGTCGAGAGAATAAATCTACTGCGCATCTTTCAACTTGTCCCGGTTTGAACTGTGAGGTCGGGAGATAAGTAATTTCTATCGACTAGTTAATTTAGTTAGAGGTCGATAGATAATAACTAAGTTATTTGCTAGCTAATTAATTAAAACTCTAAATTGATAGTTAATTATGAACACTGAAACGAGTTAGTCTTTTATTTGCTTATTTGAGTGATTTACAATCGTTCTGTTATTTTCTTATTTTGCATGTTTTACTTCAAAATATATTTATTTATGATTTGTCATACAATGATTTCAATTAAGTACTATTTAGATTTATTGGTGTAGAAGTTAATTGCTATTTAATCAAGCCTCTCTTAGATACAATCCTCGGAGTATTCCTGCATTTCGTTGTAAAATTATATTACAACCTAACCCATATACTTGTAGACACCGCTTAATTCATATATTTAGTTGCAGTATTTTCTAGCCCAAATGCTCGCACATCGAGCGGCAGTCAAGTATTCACTAGCTACAACAATGATTAATCCTCTCGTCGTGGGTGCTCTTCAAAGAGTTAAACGGGTAACCATGAAATCTTGTTATTTTCATATTTGGTTTGTTTAATAAACAAGTTTTGAGGGGGTCGAACTTCTTTGAAAGAAGTCTTCGAAATGTTGTCAACTAAGCAGTCGACGTTGCCTTCAACAACCAAAAGTCTTGTTCTCGTGGTTGGGGTTTCAACAAGACCATAGGGACAATAACTTCTATTGTTGAGGGTAGTGTCGATTGCCTGAGAAACGATATTTCAAAGATTTCTCTTGAAAGAGTCAAGTCCTCTCAACAAGCAAGTAAAATTTTGTTATTTTTATTTAGTTAGTGTATATAAATGAAAACCAAACTCTTATGAATTGTTGATTAAATGATGTACTCATTTACACCTTCACGTGACACCATCTAACCCCTATAAAGTCAAGTACTTCTAACGCCTATTAAATAACAAACATGTGCTTAGACGTAATATTTAAGATTATTGAATTTTTTAAATACCATCAATTGTTTTTATAATGCTTGGATAAACTATTGTTTAAAAAAAATTAAGTTATTGAAATTTCATGAATTACAAATAATTAAAAAAATAATGATATAAAAAATTGTAATGTGACTATTGTATTTGTAAAAGAATATAAATATTTTTAATTATATAAAATTTAAAATATATTATATTAGAATTAAATAGAAATGATACAATGAAGATTAAATTTTATTTTATATTAAAACTATGTATTATAAAAATTTAATATTACGAGGAATTTTGAAAACTTATTTTTATATCATATTATAGGATTATTCTTTAATTTTAAAGTATGTTATAATAAATGTCGATAATAGCAATAAAACGATCACAAAGTAATAAGAAAAGAAAATAAGAACATAAAGATTTTACGTGAAAACCCTTTCAGGAAAAAAATCACAGACAGATGATAAGAAATTCACTAATATTGAAAAAACAAATATGCAAGAAGAGTTTCGACTATATCTATTTAAGGACTAAAAAACTCTGTTCTAATCAAAGTAAAATATTAGAAGTATAGTTCTATATTGACTCAACTTGTGCGATATGGTCCGTATTGTGGGGGGCCCGCCTCCACACCCCTGGTCGCAACTCTAATCTAATTTTTTTCTCAATTTAGTCACTCTAATTAAGATAATTGTTTGAACTAATCACTATCGTTAAAAATTCCATTAATCCACTTATGAATTGCTGACGTGTTTCATTAGTCAATTGGATGATGAAATGTGACACTTTTTTTTTACTTTTGACAAAAGCTTAGGGACCTCTCTATAATTAATCCAAAACATTAATAGTTGAAATAAAAGGTTAATAACAAGATTAGTCTTAGTCTTAAAATTAAAATAAACATTCAAATAAGTTAATGACTCATAAAAATACTGAAAATCTAAATTCATCATTTCATCTAAATTAGTGTTTCACTTATAACCATGCATACAAAATATCCAACAACTACAAAAACTTTACTAACATATCAGAAGTTAGTGTTTCACTTTCAATCAAATAACACAATTGTAGCAATACTTTATCTAGTATGGAAAAAAAAAACACCTAATTGCTAACAGAGTTGATGCACCATAATTGAGTTATGGGTATTTGTAATAATTTTACTGATGTGAATATTCTTAGACGCAGCACAATTTTGTATGCTTTTCTAGTTACACCTTCAACTTGATAAACATAATTTATAAGGCGAAATAAAATTTAAGGTTGCTGAAAGTCACCAACAATGGAAAAAATTATCAAGACTAGTCATTTCAACTTGTTAAACTTAATGAACTCGACAACCACATGTGTCGAATTTAGTACCTTTCTTAGCGATCCCTATAAACTCGATCTTCTTAAACCCTAACCCTAAAATTTCTATAGAACTGAACAATAAGTGTTGAGTTCAATATTTTTTCTTTAGTTACCTTAACCTCTCTCAGATATTCCCAATAACCCTAACACTCAAGCTATTCTATTGGACCTCGACATTGGTAGTTGTTGAGTTTATTGTTATATAGTTGCCTCTTATTGTTGTTGACTTATACTATTTCATCATTATAAATATATGTCACGAGTCAGTACTCATTGATAAATCATGTAACTAATTATCATATAAGACTGTTATTATAAAGGTTTATAATTTTTATTATTTTGAAATGCACACAACTGAAAATATTATTTTTTTACAATGTTTCCTCCATCGAAAACATCAATTCATTCTCATTAAGGGATGGGAAAAATGGAAAATACTTTTCGTCCGCCAAAACCATTTTTGTGGGTTTGATCTAATGTAGGAGCATTTTTACAAACTTTTCATTCTTCTACGAATTTTGATACTTAATGGCTTATTCAGATGGCTGCGAGCAATCATAGGATTGCTTTTGGTGGGAATATTGTCTGCTTGGAATCAATTGTTATTTAGCATTCGAATGTCACTAGTTAGTAAATTATTGGTACATGCCATTATCAACATTAGCCGTGTTGAATTATAAGATGTAATTGAGTATCTGGTTTATGACATTCTATCCTCTAACTGCATAATAATATATGATGCACATAATCGCAATGCTTGACGCTTTCTATGTTGTCAGTTTTTACTATCCTTATATATAATATCACTTGATGTCAAGCTTTTGAATAGATTTTGTATAAATAAATGACGGAGTTAAATAGATTTGAGGTTTATTTAATACCATGCATAAGAAAAAGGGTTATCCACCGGAATACAAATTGCTAATTACAGTAAAGACCTTCTTTCATAATCTGGTAATTTTCAAGACCTTTATAACTATCCAATAGTTGCATATACCTAGGGTTCTCTTAAGGTTTCCACCAATAATTTTCTATAAAGTTATTCATAATAGTTTCTAATAATTTTATTCATATAACTGAGCAACTGTGTTTCACTTCGGGTCAGTTGCAGTCTTAACACCACAAGGTTCCTTGAATTAAGGTTAGGACTTACAGTTTCAGCAAAAACACCTTAAACCCTACACTAACCACAAACTCAACATATGCAAAAATGTCGAGGAATGTTAATTATTATACAAAATCTATTGAGACCATAAAAAATTAATGTTGAGGTAGGTTTAAAAACACGTATTTTGGTAAATAATTTTTCCCCCGGGGAATAATAATAAATTTTCTAATATACCTGGTGAAAAAAAATATTTTCTGCATTTAAATATGAAACTATAAAAAATATAATTGTCAATTGATTTTTATTTTAATTAGTTTAGATATTATTGCCAATGCAGGAAGATTTAGGTTTGAGTACGTTGAAACGCATTATCATTTCGTATATGGATTGAGAAAAAATTATAAGTAATTTTAGATATTATATGAAAAAGGATAGAATACTCTTAACTGTAGGGAAAATCTTGGAAATGCTTTTCCGGATACAAATCATTTCATGTTATTTGAAATGCTTTTTGACACCAAAACATAAATAATAATTGAAAGGAAAAAATATATTACAAACAGAAAAGCAAAAATTCAATAAAGAAAAAGTTAACTAAGCCTAAAATTAAAATTAGATTGATAGATGGGATGTTTCCTTGGTATAGGCAAAATCTTGTCCTTTTCATGGGCGTGTTGTTTAATAATGTAAGTAGCTACACTGACTACAGATGTTAGGGTACAAAATTTGTATGGAGGTTATATTAAGATAAATTATATTTTACTCTTTTTTATTTAAAAAATAAGTAAATTAAATTTTATATGGTAGATTAAAGAGTAAATTAATTTTTTATATTAAAAATTATATTATTTGTATTGTTAAAAATTAACGTGGCTAATGTAATAATTAAACAATAACACGCGATGTGTCACATGAACCTCATGCTGACATATAAAGATTAATTTTTAATGATAAAAATAAATAGAATTTTTAATAAAAAATTAATTTATTCTTTAATCTAATATTACATGGATTAATTACTCATTTTTTAAGTGAATAGAGTAAAACATAACCTATCTTTTAATATATCTAAACTTATGTTATGCAGAATATGCTAGGATGAAAATTAATGAATGCCCCTCTCTAGTTGGCCACAAATACCGCATGGTTTCACTCATAATTGGTAAACTGAAGTTTTATAATTTAAATTTGAGTTAAAATACTTAATTTAATAAATTATTCGAGTAGCTTGAATTATTTTTTGAAGAGTCAAATTTCACGTATCAATAATACATTAAAAAATGTATAACTTTAAATATATCCAATTCTAATGATCTTGTTATCAAATCTTAAAGAATTATATATCCACGTTAAACCTTATTTTATGTATGTTATATAAAATATGTGACCCGAAAAAGGTAAAAGTATCATAAATGTACTTTTATTAAAAATCAGATTATATTTTGTCTCATTTACTCAAAAAAATAAACAAATTAGTCACATACTTTAAATAAAAAAATATACTATGTGTATTACGTGATATCGTTAAAACTAATTTTTAAAAAAATAACAGATTAATTAATTTATTATTTAAATAAAAATAATAAAATACAATTTAACTCTAATCCCTGGAAAAAAATTAAATT